>NC_041389.1:67163361-67166480 GCF_002162155.2 Triticum dicoccoides
GAAAAGGCCCGGAGCCTGTGAAGAAGGCAAATGCCTGTGAAGCTATCGCGTTTGGGAAAAGGCCCGGAGCCTGTGAAGCTATCGCGTTTGGGAAAAGGCCCGGAGCCTGTGAAGAAGGCGAATGCCTGTGAAGCTATCGCGTTTGGGAGAAGGCCCGGAGCCTGTGAAGAAGGCCAGCGCCTGTGAAGCCCTCTGCCAGCGGCACCCGCACGTCCTACGCATTCAACTAGGGAACACACGGAGCACCCCATCCCCACACAGGCCGCCTCCGGACCTGCCCGAAACAAAGGTAAACCGCCCAACCATTAGGAGCGGGTGCTCGCGCAATATAATAGTTGCCAAGTATGACGAATACATGTTTTTACATGAGGGGCTTCCCCTCCCAAAATGCTCTCACAGCTATCAGGCCAAACACGTGAGTTCTACTCGTGCAGGGTAAAAAAGATAGGGGCGGTACATGCTCAGTCGGATAAATCCCCCAATGAATCCTCAGAAGCACCTCCAGAGGTGCCGCTGGCGTCGCTAAACTCGCCATCGCTGCCTGCGTCGCCACCAATGGCGTCGGGGCCGTTCACCACGCCGCCCTCGTCAGCGGCCACGACCACGCCATCGTCGTCACAAGCAAAGGCTCTAACAAGAGCGTCCATGTTGTCCTCCACCCAGTTCGCCAGGTCGCCTCGGACGGCCTGAGGGACTGGGGCGATGGCGGCGTCGAAGTCGAAGTGGGGGTCCGTATTCTGGAGATGGCTGAAGACACGGGAGAAGGCGCGCTTGAGCAAGGCACGACTCCTCTCCTCCACCAACTTGCCGGCCCCGACCGATTGCTCCTCCAGCTGCATCACCACGGTGGTGATGTACTGCAGGTTGCCGGCATAGTTGATCATGCGCGGCTCGTCCACAGCCGCCTCACAGATGTTGCCCAAGGCAGCATTCGCCCGCTCCCTGAGCGTGGCAAGCATGGGAGCATGCACATGCTCCAAGACCTGACGCTGGCGTATCTCGTCGGCATTCTGACGCCCGACGGCCTTAGCCTCCTCCACTCGCTGACGAAGACGGAGCACCTCGGCCTGGGAAGCGGCCGACTTCTTCCGCGCCGCCTCTAGAGCGGCCCAGGAGGCATCGGCCCGCCGTATCGCCTCATCCCGTTGGGCCCTCAGGGCCGCGGTTCTCCCCTCGGCCTCGACCTGGATCAGCTCCAGCCTCCCCTCGAACTCACGCTCGAGGTCCTGACGTGTCGTTGCCACCCGACGACCGACTTCCTCCAGGACACGCACTTCCCGTGCGGCAACATCATTTTCCACCCGCGTCACCATGCGTTCCCTCGTCTCCAGCCGCTCGTACTCGCGGGCGCGTTCGGCGGCTTCCAGCGTCAACGTTTCCTCGCGCCTATGGAGCTCAGCGGGGTCTCCAGAGGCCACCTTCATCGAGGCAAGGGCCACCTCGCGCAGCTCCACTTGCCCCTCCAGTGAGTGGAACCGGGCCAAGAACTCCCGAGCCCGTTCCTCTGCTGCTTCTCGCCGCTGGTCAGCTCCCCGGGCCTTCTCAACGGCCTGGGATCAGGCTGCCCGAGAAGCTTCTAGTGCCGCCTTCGCCTCTTCGTCATCAAGATCGTGCTGACGGCGCGCGAGGGCGATGGCTGCCTCTAGCTCGCACCTCCCTTGCGATTAGACGCAGGCCCTCGGCCTCCAGGCGCGCGTCCTCATCGGCGAGCTCCTCCCCGAGCAGCTCCACCGCGTCGGTCGCCCTTCGAAGAAACTCTCGGCGGCGAGCGCGGCGTTCTCGGGCGTGCCCGGGCACGTCTTCCACACCATCATCTGCCCCGAGCAGGCGCCGGGGGCCATGGTTATCGCTCCCCCTCCGGGCAGGCTGGGGCTGGCGCTCTCACGATGGCTGGGCGCGCCATACCAGAAGCCCGGCCTTGGGCCAGCCCGCCTCTAGAAGAAGGGCGCAGGGGGCTTCCTGGCCAGCCCCAGCCCGCAGCCAGGCGAGAGGCCCACGGCAGGCTGGCTATGCTGAAGAAGGGCCCGCGAAGGAAGATCGCAGGAGGAGGAGGACTGCGGCGCGCCTCAGGACGATCTCCCCCTTCGTTCGCCCTCACCACCAGGGCAGTGCTACTCAGAGCGCTTGGGGACGGCAGAGAAGACGAAGCCAAAGGAGGCGGCACCTCAACAACTCCCACGAGCTCGGCCGGAAGAGGCCTGTGGAGTAAGGATCAGTATACGCAACGATGGGACCAGGAGCCAGGAAAAAGAGAGCTTACTCGTCGATGGCGAAGTATTTCTGGTGCTTTAGCAAGGGACAAGAGAAGTGATCACCCAGGGCCTCCCTCTTCCTCCGGAGGGACTCGAAGTCCACACGGAAGCGGCCCAAGAGAAGAGTGCAGGGATCAACTGTAACGCCCCCGATGTAACTTTCCATAATTGTAACTCCAACTGTTGCCATTTTCGGCATTGTGATATAATATTTCCTCCGTGGTTGGGCTTCCCTCTTGTTGCATTTTATTCATGTCATGCATTTCTTATCATGTCATCATGTGCATTGCATTTGCATACGTGTTCGTCTCATGCGTCCGAGCATTTTCCCCGTTGTCCGTTTTGCAATCCGGCGCTCCTATGTCCCCCGGCGTCCTCTTTTACCTTTTTCCGTGTGCGGGTATTAAACCATCTCGGAATGGACCGAGGTTTGTCATGCGGCCTTGGTATAACACCGTTAGACCGCCTATCAAGTTTCGGGTCATTCGGAGGTCGTTTGGTACTCCAACGGTTAACCGGGTAACCGCAAAAGCCTTGTTTGGTGCAGGCCAACACCCCTCTCTAAGTGGCCCAAAACCCATCTAAGTCTTTCCCATCGTCTCGGTCGTTAGATCATGATCGTGTGGGCGAAAACCACACTCCATTTGGAGCTTCCTAGCTCCTTCTACCTATAAATATGTGCTCCCCTCCTCATTTTCGGGCAAACCCTAGTCCATTTCCTCCCCCGCCGCCGCCGAACAAAAATCCGGGCAGCGGACACGTCCGCGTCGCCGCCCCAGGCCAACCACGCGGCGACACGTGGCGCCCCAGGCCCACTTCGCCGTCCGCCGCCGCCGAAGCCCGCGGGCCCAGATCCGGCCCCCGCGG
>NC_041389.1:67166609-67207167 GCF_002162155.2 Triticum dicoccoides
TGTAGCTCCCCGCCGATCGTTCCGAGCCACCCCGGCGCCGCCCTGCTCCGCCGCCCTTCACCCCGCTCGCCGCCGGCGAGATCCCGGCCGGGGAAGGTCCCCGCAGGCCGGATCCGCCCCCTGCCGCCCGGATCCGCCGCCCGAGGCCTCCTCCGACCCCTCCGGCGCCCCTCCTCGTCAGGTTCGGCGAGACCTTGCCCGACCCAACCTCGGTTCGCGTGCCAAACGCGCCGGTTAACTTTCTCCTCGCCCCCTCAATTTTTCCCTAAGTCATTTTACTTTTGCATCATCAGCTCCTGTTCTACATGCCATAACTTTGCATCTGTGACTCCGATTCGTGCGTATGATATGTCAAATTGTTCGCCTCGAGGAGTACTTCATTTCATTCCATTGCATCAAATTCATTTGAGCTCATCTTGATGCCCTAAATGCCATTGGAAGAGTGCTAGTTGATGTTATCTCCTGTTTATTATCAGATCTTGCACTTTTGTCATTTTTGCCATGATTGATGTGTGCATCCTATGAGGTTGAGCTTTACATGTATTTTGTAATATGCCATGTTACCTTTCCAGAGAATTTTGCCATGTATTTTTGTGATACTTGTGGTGGCTAGAATAAGTATGCAAACTGGGGATGATGATATTGCTGATTTCAGAGACTTAGTGATTTCACCAAGTCCCTGACTGTTGTTATTTTCATGCCATATGTTCTTGTTGTTTCCGAGAGATCCATGCATATTTTGAGCATGATCAGTAAGGATGATTTGGGCTTATGGATGTCCTCTATCCATTCCTGCCCTTGTTGGTATTTTTGGAGTGCATTAGTTTGAGTCAATCGAGCTCTACTTTTGCTTGATATCGTTTCCTGGCAGATTGTCTACTTGTTATTCAATTTTGCCAAGCTTATTGTAATTGATCCTTGCATGTATTATTGTTGTTCTTGCCATGATTATTTACTATGCCATGTCTTCTTGATGAGTGCATGCTTAGTTTGTCATGAAAGGCTTTGTAGTGAGTGCATCGAGCTCACGAACATGCCTACCCGTTATCTGTTTTCTGCCATGACCAGATTTCTGCTAAGTCTGAAATCTGTAACGAAACTTGCTGTTTTGACTTGCTTGTTAGTGTATTTTCTGGTCCTTTCTGGCTTAAGATCAGTAAGAGACTTTTATCAAGTGCTTTGAATAGATTCATGCCATGCCATAATTTTCTATGTTCTTAACATGTAGCATGTTAATATCTTGCTCTGAACATGCCATCCTGATGTTAATTCC
This sequence comes from Triticum dicoccoides, assembly GCF_002162155.2. Lineage (NCBI taxonomy): Eukaryota > Viridiplantae > Streptophyta > Magnoliopsida > Poales > Poaceae > Triticum > Triticum dicoccoides. The sequence goes on from NC_041389.1 coordinate 67,167,883, forward strand.
TGACATGTTAATATTTCAGTAAGTCTGTGAACCTGTTATAATATACACTTTTGCCATGCTTGTTTGAACCTGTTGTGGTGTGTTTTAGCCGTAGCTCAGTGTTCATCTTTTATCGAGCATCTTGAGTAGATCGCTGTCATATGCTTTGTTGATATGTTTGGGTGCAGTAGCTTAATTGTTTGTTGTTTGCTAAGTTGCATCATGTTGTTAATGGCAGATTCTAGTCATTCTTGTTTTGCTTGTCATTTGCAAACCGTGCATCTGATTCCGGTGATCTTTATATCGATTTCAACCGAAATCATCTCATCTATCCAGTGGCATACTTGGTTTGCCAAGATTATGCCTGGTTCATCTTTTCCCTTCCGGAGCGCGCATATGCATTGCATACCACATCTCGCATATCATGCCATGTCTTGCATCATGTTGCTTGCGCATTGCATCGTGGTTGATGGTTGTTCTCCTTTGCTTGTTGTTCTTGTCTTGGGTAGAGCCGGGAGACGAGTTCGTGAACGAGGACCCTGTTGAGAACGCTTACGAGGATCAAGCTTTCGTCAACTCTGACAATCTTGCAGGCAAGATGACCATACCCTCGAAATCACTTCTATCTTTGCTTGCTAGATGCTCGCTCTTTTGCTATGCCTATGCTGCGATACCTACCACTTGCTATATCATGCCACCCATATTGCCATGTCAGCCTCTAACCATCCATGTCCTAGCAAACCGTTGATTGGCTATGTTACCGCTTTGCTCAGCCCTTCTTATAGCGTTGTTAGTTGCAGGTGAAGTTGCAGTTTGTTCCTTATTGGAACATGGAGATGTTGTTCCTTTTTGGAACATGATTTACTTTGGGATATCACAATATATCTTGTTTTACTTAATGCATCTATATACTCGGTAAAGGGTGGAAGGCTCGGCCTTATGCCTAGTGTTTTGTTCCACTCTTGCCACCCTAGTTTCCGTCATACCGGTGTTATGTTCCCGGATTTTGCGTTCCTTACATGGTTGGGTGATTTATGGGACCCCCTAGAGCCCTTTGCAGCGCCACCTTGGGGCAACTCGAGGCTTGGTTTTAGTTGTACGGACTGCTCATCCGGATGTGCCCTGAGACCGAGATATGTGCAGCTCCTATCAGGATTTGTCGGCACAATCGGGCGGCTTTGCTGGACTTGTTTTATTGCTGTCGAAATGTCTTGTAGTCCGGGATTCCGAGATTGATCGGGTCTTCCCGGTAGAAGGAATATCCTTCGTTGACCGTGAGAGCTTATCATGGGCTAAGTTGGGACACCCCTGCAGGGTATTATCTTTCGAAAGCCGTTCCCGCGGTTATGAGGCAGATGGGAATTTGTTAATGTCCGGTTGTAGAAAACCCAAAGATGATCTTAATTAAAATACACCAACCGCGTGTGTTACCGTGATGGTCTCTTCTCGGCAGGAGTCCGGGAAGTGAACACGGTGTTGGAGTTATGCATGACGTAAGTAGTTCAGGATCACTTCTTGATCACTACTAGTTCCTCGAACGTGCTTTGCTTTCTCTCCTCGCTCTCTTTTACGATGTTAGCCACCATATATGCTAGTCGCTTGCTGCAGCTCCACCTCACTTCCCCCATCCTACCTTAAGCTTAAATAGTCTTGATCTCGCGGGTGTGAGATTGCTGAGTCCCCGTGACTCACAGATATTATCACAACAGTTTCAGGTGCCAACGATGCCAGTCCAGATGATGCAACCGAGCTCACGTGGGAGTTCGATGAAGAACGTGGCCGTTACTATGTGTCCTTCCCAGATGATCAGTAGTGGAGCCCAATCGAGTTGATTCGGGGATCCTGTTAGCATGTGGGGTTTTTCTTCTTTTAATTTGGTTCTGTAGTCGGACCTTTGAGTGAACTTGTATGATGGATGTTATTTATGTACTTGTGTGAAGTGGCGATTGTAAGCCGACTATGTATCTTTCCCCCTTAATTTATTACATGGGATTGTGTGAAGATTACCTCACTTGCGACATTGCTTTCGATGCGCTTATGCCTCTAAGTCATGCTTCGACACGTAGGAGATATAATCGCATCGAGGGCGTTACAAGTTGGTATCAGAGCCTTCCCCGACTTAGGATTCCCCTCTGATTGATCGTTTTTAGTGGCCGAGTTGTGTCTAGAAAAATGTTTTGAGTCATTTAGGAATTATATATCGGAGAGTTTAGGAATTCTTTTTACTCCCTAGTCCCTTCGACCTTCTGGTGAGGTATCCTGACGTAGAGTTTTGACTCTTCTCTCCTCAAATTTCACTAATTTTTTTTAGGATCACGCGGGTATATTAGAATCGTTCCGATGGTTTTATGATGACAACATTGTCTTGGGTGCCTCCCGTCAGCAGGGGTGTTTTATGGAGGTGTCCCGGGGAGTTGAGCTCCGAGGTGTTGTCGTCATAATCTTATCGCTGCAGTTCTGGAATACCTGAGTCTAGTACGACCGACATCGAAAATCTCTTTTGTACAGTTGTTGGTGAGATAACCCTGATAGCCCAGTACTGTGGCGAGTGCGGGAGTATCGCCATGACTAGTATAACGGATGTTTTTCGAAGGCGAGGTAGATGATTTCCGAGGATTTCTTGGTTATGTGTTGAAGGATGGATACAGCTGGATCTAGGTATTGTTAGTTTGGGTGATATATATTTGTGTCCCCTGTATCCCCAACACCTGATTGCATAACCAGAAAGTTTCGGGAGTTTATAAGTGGGAATTCATGTAGCTCTAGTATTTCTTCCGCAGATATTTGGTTCGTGATTGGGTAATCCTTACCAAGTATTTGTTCATATCCGTACCTTGTTGATTTTATTCCATACCTTGTTCTAAGTGGCTTTTCAACCTATGGAAGTGTGACCATTTACTTTGGAATTCATTCATTCATTCTCGTTCGAATGTTTATTGTGAAGGCTATATGTTGCAAATTTCGATCCTTTGATTCAGCTTGAATATCTCTTTGTCAAGATGCTAATGGATGTCACCCTCTCTTCAGGATGGCTCCACCAACTCGTCTGAATCCAGAACGCAATGATGGAGATCAGGCTAACCCTCCGCCACCACCTCCACCTCCGGAGGCATGGCAGGCCCTGATGACTTCCACAAATGCCAACGCTCAGATTCTGATTCAGCTCTTGCAAGATCGTAACCAAGGGCAAGGGAATCAAGGAAATCAAGTCCAAGGCAACAATCAGCAGCACTTCGCTACCCTCAATCAGTTCCTTGCTAATCAGCCAAAGACATTCAGCTACTGTGTCAAAGCCACAGACGCAGATGATTGGCTCGTGGATATTTGCAAGCATTTCGAGTGCAGCAATGTCAAACCTGATGACTTTGTCAAGTTTGCCTCTTTTCAACTCAAAGATCAAGCTGCTGAATGGTTCCAACAATACAAAGATTCCAGAGGAGGTCGCGTGATTACCTGGGATGATTTCCACCATGACTTCAAAGCTCATCACATTCCAGACAGTGTTGTTGAGAGCAAGCGTGAGGAGTTCCGCAATCTCAAGCAAGGCAACTTGTCTGTCTATCAATACAACACTCAATTCTAGAAACTCTCTCGCTTTGCCAAGCAGGACATCCCTGATGAGAAGAGTATGATCTACCAGTTCAGGCGTGGTCTCAGAGAAGATTTGCAACTGGCTCTTGTGCTCTTTGAACCAACAAAGTATGATGAATTCTACAACATGGCACTTAAACAAGAAGCTGCTCAGCTTAAGTGTGAAGCTTCTAAGAAGAGAGTCAGAGATGCAGTCCAGTCTTCTTCTTTTTCACTTGTGGCAGCTAAGCAGCAAAAGTTTTGGCTACCTCCTCCTCCTCCGTTCCGTTAGCCTTATCAGTAGAAGAGCAAAGGTGGCAGTGGTTCTTCCTACCCTCCCAACCCTGGCTATCATAACAAGTCACAGAATCAAGCTCCAAGGTCAAGTGCTCCTTACCATCGTCCGCTCTCTGAAGTGACTTGCAACAAATGTCAGGAGAAGGGTCACTATGCAAACAAGTGCTTCAATCAAAGGCGCCTTCCACCTCCTCCTCCTGTGAGATCTTCCAGCAATGCAGTGGTTAAGCATAATTCCAAGCATGCCAAGGTGAATATGATGAATGCAGCTCAAGCGGAGGAATCTTCTGATGTGATCATGGGTAATCTCTCTGTTAATGATATTCCTGCAAAAGTATTATTTGATACTGGTGCATCGCATTTTTTCATTTCAAGACCTTTCGTGGCTATGCATGATTTGGTTACTGAAGTTTTGCCAAGACCTTTGTCTATTGTTTCTCCGGCGCGTCAAATGTTTTCTCGAGCTTATGTCTCGGAGGTTTCTCTCAAGATGGGCGATTATAAATTCATGTCTTCTCCGGTGGTTCTTGGTGATTCTGATATCGATCTTATCCTTGGAATGGACTGGCTCTATAAGCACCAGGCTCAAATTGATTGTGCTGCCAGGGAAATTCAATTGACTCACTCTTCTGACGTTGTGATCATCTATGCCTCTCGTGATGATACCATTCGGTTATTCTCTCTTAATGAGAAGGGTGAATTGCATGCAATCGAGCAAATTCCAGGTGTTCATGAATACCAAGATGTATTTCCAGAAGAACTTCCGGGAATGCCTCCTCACCGACAAGTTGAATTCGTTATTGATCTCGAGCCTAGCATGGAACCCGTGTGCAAGCGTCCTTATAAGGTTGGGCCCAAAGAGCTGAAAGAATTGAAGAAGCAGCTCGATGAACAAGAGCGTCTGGGTTTGATCAGACCGAGTTCTTCTCCTTGGGGTTGTGGAGTTCTTTTTGTCCAGAAGAAGGATGGCACGGACCGACTTTGTGTTGATTACCGTCCATTGAACAAGAAGACAATCAAGAACAAGTACCCACTTCCCAACATCAATGAGCTATTCGAGCAACTCAAAGGTGCTAAAGTGTTCTCCAAGCTTGACCTTCATATGGGGTATCATCAAATTCGCATTCGTGAAGAAGATATTCCCAAGACAGCATTCAGAACAAGCTTTGGTTCTTATGAATACACTGTCATGTCATTCGGCCTTGTCAATGCTCCTCCGACATTCTCTCGCATGATGAATTTCATCTTCAATCCCTACACCAATGAATTCGTCTTGGTCTATCTTGATGATATTTTGGTCTTCTCCAAGAATAAAGAGGATCATGCCAAACATTTGCGATTGGTGCTAGACAAGCTTAGAGAGCATAAATTCTATGCGAAGTTCTCCAAATGTGAATTCTGGCTTGATGAAGTTCTTTATCTTGGTCACATCATCTCTGCCAAGGGCATCGCTGTTAATCCTGAGAGAGTGTCTGCAGTTGTGAATTGGGAACCTCCTCAGAATGTCAAGCAGCTCCGCAGTTTTCTTGGACTTGCAAGCTATTGCCGAAGATTCATTGAGAATTTCTCGAAGATTGCCAAGCCTCTTTCCAACCTCCTCGAGAAGCATGTGAAATATGTCTAGTCTCCTGAATGTGACGTGGCTTTCAACACTATCAAAGAGAAACTCGTCACTGCTCCAGTTCTGACTCCTCCCGATGATTCCAAGCCTTATGAAGTTTTCTGTGATGCTTCTCTTCAAGGTCTCGGTGCTGTGTTAATGCAAGAAAAGAAGGTTGTGGCTTATACCTCTCGGCAATTGAAGCCCAACGAAAAGAACTACCCCACTCACGATCTTGAGTTGGCGGCAGTTGTGCATGCATTAATCACGTGGAGACATCTCTTGTTGGGAAGGAAAGTGGACATTTTCACCGATCACAAGAGTCTCAAGTATATCTTCACTCAACCCAACCTCAACCTCAGGCAGACTCGATGGGTCGAGATGATTCAAGAGTATAACCCGAGTATTGAATATACTCCGGGCAAGGCCAACGTCATTGCAGATGCTTTGAGCAGAAAGGCGTATTGCAACAGTCTAATCCTCAAGCCTTTCCAGCCAGACCTCTGTGAAGCCTTCCGCAAGCTGAATCTTCAAATTGTTCCTCAAGGCTTTCTTGCAAACCTCATTGTCTCTCCTACCTTGGAAGATCAGATCCGTGAAGCTCAGCTCTTGGATACCATGGTGAAGAAAGTGAAACGTGGTATTGATAAGGGCATTTCCAAGTACAAGTGCTTTCGAGTTGATGACAGAGATACTCTTTTCTTCGAGGACGGGATTGTGGTTCCTAAGGGTGATCTTCGCAAAGTCATTATGAATGAGGCACACAACTCTCTTCTATCCATTCATCCTGGAAGTACGAAGATGTACCATGATCTCAAGCAGTCATATTGGTGGACTCGAATGAAGCGAGAAATTGCTCAATTCGTGAATGAATGTGATGTCTGCAGAAGAGTGAAGGCAGAACACCAACGACCAGCTGGTCTACTCCAACCTCTTGCTATTCCAGAATGGAAGTTTGATCATATCGAAATGGACTTCGTGACTGGATTTCCTAAGTCCAAGCGTGGAAATGATGCTATCTTCGTCGTCATCGACAAGCTCACTAAAGTGGCTCATTTTCTTCCTATCAAAGAGTCTATCACAGCAGCGCAGCTGGCAGAGCTCTATACCTCCAGAATTGTCTCCTTGCACGGCATTCCTCAAGTGATTTCTTCAGACCGTGGCAGCATTTTCACCTCCAAGTTCTGGGATTCTTTTCAGAAGGCCATGGGCACCAATATTCGCTTCAGCACAACTTTCCATCCTCAAACAAGTGGGCAAGTCGAGCGTGTCAACCAAATTCTTGAAGATATGCTCAGAGCTTGTGTTATCTCCTTCGGCATGAAATGGGAGGATTGTCTTCCATATGCTGAGTTCTCTTACAACAACAGCTTTCAAGCCAGCTCGGGCAAAGCCCCATTCGAGATTCTCTATGGCAGAAAGTGCCGTACCCCTCTCAATTGGTCTGAAACCAGTGAACGCCAACTCCTTGGCAACGATTTGATATCTGAGGCTGAGGAAATGTGCAAAGTCATTCGTGAGAATCTAAAGGCTGCGCAATCGCGCCAGAAGAGTTACTATGACAGCAAGCACCGTGATTTGGCATTTGAGATCGGAGATCATGTTTACCTCCGCGTCTCTCCAATGAAAGGCACTCGTCGCTTCGGTACCAAAGGGAAACTTGCCCCTCGATACGTGGGTGCTTTCAAGATAATTGGCAAAAGAGGCGATCTCACCTATCAACTTGAGCTTCCCCCCAACTTTGCAAATGTGCACAATGTGTTCCATGTGTTGCAACTTCGCAAGTGCTTCAAGACACCTGAGCGCACTATCAACTTCGAAGAGATTGATCTTCAAGAAGATTTGTCTTATCATGAGCACCCCGTTGCTATCCTTGAAGAAACCGAGCGCAAGACTCGCAACAAGTCAATCAAATTCCTGAAAGTGAAGTGGTCGCATCACTCTGACCAAGAAGCCACCTAGGAACGCGAGGACCACCTCCGTTCTGAATATCCGGAGTTCTTTCAGTCCTAGATCTCGGGACGAGATCCTCTCGTAGTGGTGGAGTGTTGTAACGCCCCCGATGTAACTTTCCATAATTGTAACTCCAACTCTTGCCATTTTCGGCATTGTGATATAATATTTCCTCCATGGTTGGGCTTCCCTCTTGTTGCATTTTGTTCATGTCATGCATTTCTTATCATGTCATCATGTGCATTGCATTTGCATACGTGTTCGTCTCATGCGTCCGAGCATTTTCCCCGTTGTCCGTTTTGCAATCCGGCGCTCATATGTCCCCCGGCGTCCTCTTTTACCTTTTTCCGTGTGCGGGTATTAAACCATCTCGGAATGGACCGAGGTTTGTCATGCAGCCTTGGTATAACACCGTTAGACCGCCTGTCAAGTTTCGGGTCATTCGGAGGTCGTTTGGTACTCCAACGGTTAACCGGGTAACCGCAAAAGCCTCGTTTGGTGCAGCCCAACACCCCTCTCTAAGTGGCCCAAAACCCATCTAAGTCTTTCCCATCGTCTCGGTCGTTAGATCGTGATCGTGTGGGCGAAAACCGCACTCAATTTGGAGCTTTCTAGCTCCTTCTACCTATAAATATGTGCTCCCCTCCTCATTTTCGGGCAAACCCTAGTCCATTTCCTCCCCCGCCGCCGCCGGACAAAAATCCGGGCAGCGGACACGTTCGCGCCGCCGCCCCGGGCCAACCACGCAGCGACACGTGGCGCCCCAGGCCCACTTCGCCGTCCGCCGCCGCCGAAGCCCGCGGGCCCAGATCCGGCCCCCGCGGCCCGCGCCTCCCTCCGTCCGCGCCGTGCCTCCCCGCCACCCGCGCGTCGTCCTCATCGCCGGCGCCGCCCTGCTCCGCCGCCTGTAGCTCCCCGCCGACCGGTCCGAGCCACCCCGGCGCCGCCCTGCTCCGCCGCCCTTCGCCCCGCTCGCCGCCGGCGAGATCCCGGCCGGGGAAGGTCCCCGCCGGCCGGATCCGCCCCCCTGTCGCCCGGATCCGCCGCCCGAGGCCTCCTCCGACCCCTCCGGCGCCCCTCCTCGTCAGGTCCGGCGAGACTTCGCCCGACCCGACCTCGGTTCGCGTGCCAAACACGCCGGTTGACTTTCTCCTCGCCCCCTCAATTTTCCCTAAGTCATTTTACTTTTGCATCATCAGCTCCTGTTCTACATGCCATAACTTTGCATCCGTGACTCCGATTCGTGCGTATAATATGTCACATTGTTCGTCTCGAGGAGTACTTCATTTCATTACATTGCATCAAATTCATTTGAGCTCATCTTGATGCCCTAAATGCCATGGGAAGAGTGCTAGTTGATGTTATCTCCTGTTTATTATCAGATCTTGCACTTTTGTCATTTTTGCCATGATTGATGTGTGCATCCTATGAGGTTGAGCTTTACATGTATTTTGTAATATGCCATGTTACCTTTCTAGAGAATTTTGCCATGTATTTTTGTGATACTTGTGGTGGCTAGAATAAGCATGCAAACTAGGGATGATGATATTGCTGATTTCAGAGACTTAGTGATTTCACCAAGTCCCTGACTGTTGTTATTTTCATGCCATATGTTCTTGTTGTTTACGAGAGATCCATGCATATTTTGAGCATGATCAGTAAGGATGATTTGGGCTTATGGATGTCCTCTATCCATTCCTGCCCTTGTTGGTATTTTTGGAGTGCATTAGTTTGAGTCAATCGAGCTCTACTTTTGCTTGATATCGTTTCCTGGCAGATTGTCTACTTGTTATTCAATTTTGCCAAGCTTATTATAATTGATCCTTGCATGTATTATTGTTGTTCTTGCCATGATTATTTACTATGCCATGTCTTCTTTATGAGTGCATGCTTAGTTTGTCATGAAAGGCTTTGTAGTGAGTGCATCGAGCTCACGAACATGCCTACCCGTTATCTATTTTCTGCCATGTCCAGATTTCTGCTAAGTCTGAAATCTGTAACGAAACTTGCTGTTTTGACTTGCTTGTTAGTGTATTTTCTGGTCCTTTCTGGCTTAAGATCAGTAAGAGACTTTTATCAAGTGCTTTGAATAGATTCATGCCATGCCATAATTTGCTATGTTCTGAACCTGTAGCATGTTAATATCTTGCTCTGAACATGCCATCCTGATGTTAATTCCTGACATGTTAATATTTCACTAAGTCTGTGAACCTGTTATAATATGCACTTTTGCCATGCTTGTTTGAACCTGTTGTGGTGTGTTTTAGCCATGGCTCAGTGTTCATCTTTTATCGAGCATCTTGAGTAGATCGCTGTCATATGCTTTGTTGATATGTTTGGGTGCAGTAGCTTAATTGTTTGTTGTTTGCTAAGTTGCATCATGCTGTTAATGGCAGATTCTAGTCATTCTTGTTTTGCTTGTCATTTGCAAACCGTGCATCCGATTCCGGTGATCTTTATATCGATTTCAACCGAAATCATCTCATCTATCTAGTGGCATACTTGGTTTGCCAAGATTATGCCTGGTTCATCTTTTCCCTTCCGGAGCGCGCATATGCATTGCATACCACATCTTGCATATCATGCCATGTCTTGCATCATGTTGCTTGTGCATTGCATCGTGGTTGATGGTTGTTCTCCTTTGCTTGTTGTTCTTGTCTTGGGTAGAGCCGGGAGACGAGTTCGTGAACGAGGACCCTGTTGAGAACGCTTACGAGGATCAAGCTTTCGTCAACTCTGACAATCTTGCAGGCAAGATGACCATACCCTCGAAATCACTTCTATCTTTGCTTGCTAGATGCTCGCTCTTTTGCTATGCCTATGCTGCGATACCTACCACTTGCTATATCATGCCACCCTTATTGCCATGTCAGCCTCTAACCATCCATGTCCTAGCAAACCGTTGATTGGCTATGTTACCGCTTTGCTCAGCCCTTCTTATAACGTTGTTAGTTGCAGGTGAAGTTGCAGTTTGTTCCTTATTGGAACATGGAGATGTTGTTCCTTTTTGGAACATGATTTACTTTGGGATATCACAATATATCTTGTTTTACTTAATGCATCTATATACTCGGTAAAGGGTGGAAGGCTCGGCCTTATGCCTGGTGTTTTGTTTCACTCTTGCCACCCTAGTTTCCGTCATACCGGTGTTATGTTCCCGGATTTTGCGTTCCTTACACGGTTGGGTGATTTATGGGACCCCCTTGACAGTTTGCTTTGAATAAGACTTTTCCAGCAAGGCCCAACATTGCCTTTTACCATTTGCCACCTAAGCCTTTTCCCCCGGGTTTTCGCGAGCCCGAGGGTCATCTTTATTTTAACCCCCCCGGACCAGTTCTCCTTCGATTGCTGCTCCAACTAGAGCCCTTTTCAGCGCCACCTTGGGGCAACTCGAGGCTTGGTTTTAGTTGTACGGACTGCTCATCCGGATGTGCCCTGAGACCGAGATATGTGCAGCTCCTATCAGGATTTGTCGGCATAATCGGGCGGCTTTGCTAGACTTGTTTTATTGCTGTCGAAATGTCTTGTAGTCCGGGATTCCGAGATTGATCGGGTCTTCCCGGTAGAAGGAATATCCTTCGTTGACCGTGAGAGCTTATCATGGGCTAAGTTGGGACACCCCTGCAGGGTATTATCTTTCGAAAGCCGTGCCCGCGGTTATGAGGCAGATGGGAATTTGTTAATGTCCGGTTGTAGAAAACCCAAAGATGATCTTAATTAAAATACACCAACCGCGTGTGTTACCGTGATGGTCTCTTCTCGGCTGGAGTCCGGGAAGTGAACACGGTGTTGGAGTTATGCATGACGTAAGTAGTTCAGGATCTCTTCTTGATCACTACTAGTTCCTCGAACGTGCTTTGCTTTCTCTCCTCGCTCTCTTTTACGATGTTAGCCACCATATATGCTAGTCGCTTGCTGCAGCTCCACCTCACTTCCCCCATCCTACCTTAAGCTTAAATAGTCTTGATCTCGCGGGTGTGAGATTGTTGAGTCCCCGTGACTCACAGATATTATCACAACAGTTTCAGGTGCCAACGATGCCAGTCCAGATGATGCAACCGAGCTCACATGGGAGTTCGATGAAGAACGTGGCCGTTACTATGTGTCCTTCCCAGATGATCAATAGTGGAGCCCAGTCGGGTTGATTCGGGGATCCTGTTAGCATGTGGGGTTTTTCTTCTTTTAATTTGGTTCCGTAGTCGGACCTTTGAGTGAACTTGTATGATGGATGTTATTTATGTACTTGTGTGAAGTGGCGATTGCAAGCCGACTATGTATCTTTCCCCCTTAATTTATTACATGGGATTGTGTGAAGATTACCTCACGTGTGACATTGCTTTCGATGCGCTTATGCCTCTAAGTCGTTCTTCGGCACGTAGGAGATATAATCGCATTGAGGGCGTTACATCAACCTGTGATGAAGACAGAGTATCGAGGCGATTCGCCTCGGGAGCGCCTTCCTCCCGCGCGCCGTCAATAGCCACGCCAGAATACGCGACCGGGGCCTCAGGAGCCTCGGTCCCAGGTGCTAAGAGTAGCTGCACGCTGCCCTCCGCCTCAGCGGCGCGGGCCTCGGGAGCTGCCCCTCAGGAGCATCACCAGGCGCAGCCACCTCATCGGGAGCCCTCTCGGCCTCTGCAATCTCCTGCCTCCCAACTCCACCACTCGAGGAGGATTCGCCTTGGCCTACAGGAAGGACGGTCACCACCACAGGATTCTCGCGGGGCCCTAGGAAGCCAGCAGGGCGCAGCCCCCATTCATCAAAGGAAGGCATCTACCTCACGAAGTCGTCCCTGTTATGGCAGAGATACAGCAGGGCCCCTCCGTGCTGAATGTTGCCCGGGTTGGGGTCGCCAGTCAAGGCCAGAAGCACCGTTCTTAGCGCCCAGGGCGTCAGATCTTCCTCCTGAAGCCTCATACGATCACCAAGCCCGCTGAAGGCCCACATTCGGCGGGAGTGACGCTGGAGAGGAGCAATGCGACGCAGCAAGAACTCCTTCACCACCTTGTGCGCTGTCACGCCTAGCGATTTCAGGAAAGTGAAGCGGCGCCAGATGAAGGCGAGCCGGGGGCTCACGAGCGTCTCCTGGCCCCAGCCCGAATTGGGCATAGCAGGCGAAGTCGGCTTCACCAGTAGGGGGCTGGGCACCCCGACATCGACGTATAACCATCGCTACCGGAACCCGGGTGAAGGCAAAGGAAGCTCGAAATCGATCCCTGAGGCCGCTGTTTCAGACGCGGCGACGAAGCTCACGCATGCTGAACATTGAGTGGGGTCAGCAAGGCGAAGGGAGAAGAAGTGGCGCAGCAAGGCGACGGAGGGAGCAATGCCCATCATCGCCACGCAAACGAAAGCGATGACTGAGAGAAGTGCGATGGATTCAGGACCCAGATGCATCATATGGATCTGGTAATGGGAGAGGACGGCATTGAAGAAATCAGAAAAGGGGGGAACCAGACCCGCCAACAAGGCGTCGGCAAAGTAATGGACCTCAGTGATTATCATGTCCGTGGGGAAGCGAGACGTAGGCCAGGCCGTCGTCCTCCTGCACTCGTTGAAGGTGGTGGCCAGAGCCAGGCTGAGCTTACCCAGGCACTCCAGATTGAGTATGGTCGACCGCCCGACGGCGGGGGCAACCAACGGCAGCGGGCGAGATGGAGGCAAGGGTTTCTTCCCTTTCTCCTCCTTCGTCGGAGCCATGGAGATGGAAGGGAGGAGGGAGATGCGAGATTGGATTGAAGGAGGGAGCCGGAGTCTGAGGGGAGGAAGAGTAGGAGGCGCTCGAGCAATGTGAAGGGGAACGGCTGTGTACAACTGCCAGTTTCCTAGCCAAGCGCAAAATAAGGGAGCGTGGGGGAACAGTGCCGCCCACATCCAATCAACCGCCACGCGGCGCCCGAGGCAGCAGGCTGTTAGGGCCCGCGGCGCTTCGCCCCTGCCCTTTCGCCCTTCAGCACGGTCAAGTCCGAGCGCGCCTTGGGCCCGGGGGCTACTGTCGGCGTTCTGGGAACGGGGGTCCCCAGACTTGCCTGCCTGCGGCCTGCGGCGTGGCTCAAAAGGGGGCCCAGCACAGCCCAGCTTCATCAGCACGAGACCCAAGACCCTCGCGAGGGGCCAAGCCTCGCGGGGCGGACGACACGGCTCTTCCTCAGGCGCGGCCTCGTCAGGCTAGCTCGCGAGGAGGCGGAGAGATCAAGGCGAGTACCTCACGAGGTGCCCATGACGCAAGCCATGACGACCAAGGGCGCCAGGCGGGCGCCAGCCCGCACAGTGCCCCCCCTTTCCTCTTTGGTGCAAAGGGGGCAAGCGCAGGCGAGAGGATCAAGTAAAGGCACCCATTTCGGTGCAATGAGACCAAGACCAGTCCAACGGTGGGATGGAGGTCATCGTGGAGCCCAGGACGGCGTCACCACAGGGCCTTTGGCAGACAAGGACCGCCTTTAGTCAGGATAAGTGTACTGGATGTTCCCCTTCGAATTAGCCAATTGTTGGCGCACTTCCCGCTCAATATTTGGGAGGAGGCCCACGGTCTTTGCCTATAAGTAGGACACGCCACCCCTGGGTAGAAGGGCGAAAAACCGGGTCAATCATCAAGAAACCAGCAAGCAGAGAACATGAGAGAGAGAGAGAGAAAAGGGCGGTTAAACTCTCCTTGCAGTTCATCGTCTGAGCCAAGAGCAGGCCCTCGCGCGGCTGTTCTTCCCTGTACTGTTCATCATCATCAGCCCAAGAGGCAATCCACCCACCACAAACTAGAGTAGGGTATTAGACCACAACTGTGGCCCGAACTAGTATAAATTCTGTGTTCCTCGTGTTGTTCTTTCAATAGTTTAGATCCTCGCGGGACGAAGAGGTAGAGGGCATAACCTCCGTGCGCACCCCAGAGTTCAAACCTTAAGGGTCTGCCGGAACCCGTGATCCAACAGCTGTCAACTCGGAGTACGCGGGCACCGACGCCTTCGTCACGTATTTCCAGTCCTGCCGCCTCGTCTTCCAGCTCTTCCGCCGTCATCATCATCACCAGCCTCTCGACGGGGTGGCCGCCGGGATGTTCTCCTCGTGCCTTCTGCTGCTCGTACCTCGCCTAGGCGCCCCTTTTGCCATCTTGCTCTGTCTCCTGAGGAGAGGGACAAGAAAGGGATTACGGGTACCTTATCTCTTTTTAGTTTGTAAGCCTTCGGGCCTTAGTAGATTTTAAAGCTCGTAACCCCCTTGCTCATGTTTTTCATTCTGTATGAACTGTACCTGTATGGGATGTTTTTAAATGAAAAGGGGTGTTTGCTGGGTTCTTTGTGCGTGAGTGAGGCCCACGCCAAGGAACGAGTCTTGTTATTTTTAATATAAACATTGTCGCCCGGCAACAGGCCTTGCCGTCCCCCTTAATTCGGTCGACCAATCTCACGCTTTCAGCGGAGGCAGAGGCGAAGTAGAGTTAGGCCCCTAATTTATCACCTTCCTACCGCGGCCGCAACCAACTTCCGGCCCAGGGGTTTATTCTTGGGCACGGGAAAGAGGGGAGCATGGTATTCTAGAAATAAACGAGGTTTCATACGTCCCAATTCATATAGAAATGCATGGCAGGAGATGAATGAATTATCTGACTTTTCAGCCCCCGGCAACCTTGGCTTGCCGGGGTTGGATCCTTGTGTCTTCAGCCCCCGGCAATTTTGGTTTGTCGGGGTCGGAGCGCCGGTCCGTTCTCTTTTTTTCGAGTAGCTTAGTAGAAGTGCCCACGTGCCCTACGAACCAAAGAGGACAGAAGGACGCATACTCGACCTCTAGGCCAGGGGTTAGTCGCTGCTAAGCCCTATCAACCCTAACGGAGGGGGATACCCAACCTAGCATGCATGCTATAACTTAGGGCGCCATCGCTTCATTTATTTATTCTCAGGGTTTGCGCCTGGCTTTGTACAAAGGGTTACATGCCTTGCCGGCAAGGCTTGTACAAAAGGTGGCTTGCCGGGGGGCCCGGCAAGCCGCGCCTTATGGGTAAAACTTGCGAAGATGCTCGATGTTCAAGGAATTGCTCACCGGAACAGCATCTTCGGTCTCCAGGCGGACTACGCCGGGCATGGTGACCCGTATTACCCGATAAGGGCCTTCCCACTTTGGCGCCAACTTGTTGGTATTCTTGGCCGATTGAACGCGCCAAAGAACAAGGTCGCCTTCCTCAAAGCTTCATCCATGAACCATGCGGCTATGGTAGCGGCGCAAGGCTTGCTAGTAGCATGCTGCTCTCACAGCCGCCCGAAGACGATCTTCCTCAAGGAGCGTTGCGTCATCTTGCCGCAATTGCTCTTGCTCAAGCTCGTTGTAAGCAAGCACTCCAGGTGACCCGTATATGAGTTTCGTGGGGAGAACTGCTTCTACCCCGTATACCAGGGCAAAGGGTGTCTGGCCGGTGGCTCGATTTGGCGTCCTCCTGATCGACCAAAGAACCGTCGACAACTCATCTATCCAACGCCTTCCACTCTTGTGCAGCCTGTCAAAGGTCTTCGTTCTCAGGCCTCGCAGTACTTCAGCATTTGCCCTCTTAGCTTGGCCATTGCTTCGTGGGTGAGCAACGGAAGCGAAACAGACCTTGCTGCCGAGGTCTTGGATGTATTGCATGAAGGTGCGGCTTGTAAACTGCGTGCCGTTGTCGGTGATGACCCTGTTGGGTACACCAAAACGGCACACTAGCCCCTTGAAGAACTTGATGGCTGACTGGGTTGTCACCTTTCTCACTGCCTCCACCTCCGGCCACTTTGTGAACTTGTCGATCGCAATGTACAAGTACTCAAAGCCCCCGACAGCACGGGGGAAGGGGCCCAGTATGTCGAGCCCCCAGACCGAAACTGGCTAGGAGATAGGAATGGTTTGAAGGGCTTGAGCTGGTTGATGAATCTTCCTTGAATGAAACTCACACGCTTCACACTTGGTTACTACTCTCGTTGCATCTTGGAGGGCAGTGGGCCAGAAGAAACCTTGCCGGAATGCCTTGCGGGCAAGGGCTCTTGACCCTATGTGGGATCCACATATGCCTCCATGTATCTCTGCCAACAGCCCCAGTCCTTCCTCCCGGGGGATACACTTCAATTTCACACCGTTCGGTCTTTTTCTGTATAGGACGTCATCAACGAACTGATACATAGCAGACCGACGGGCTACTTTCTCCGCTTCTTCCTGCTCTTCAGGAATTTCCCCTGCTTGGAGGAATCGGACGGTATGATGTGCCCATGCTGGAGCCTGAGGCTCGACGGCAAGGACTAAAGGCATTTCTTCCGCCATAGGAGCGGCTGCCTCTACGGCAACAGCTTGACGCTCTGCCAGAGCCGGTCGTCCTATGGCCGGCTCAGCGTCTCCGACAACATCGTTGCCGGCGGCTCCGAGGAGCTCAGTGTCGGTGTACAAAACTAGGGGCACATCTTTTGCACCCCTTTACTTGTGCACGGGCAGTCAGAGCCGCGCCACGACCACACCAAGCAAAGCGAGGGTGGTAAGCCAAGGTAGGACCGAAGCCCAAGACAAAGCAAAGCAACGACAAGGACTAAGGCCACAAAGATCAGATGGATGGAGCAGGTTTCCCCGGCAAGGGCCCTTGCCAGGGCAGCCTCAGCAGCCCCAGCAAGACCCTTGCCGGGGCAGCTTGGCCATGCCAGCCGAGCGAGCCACCCTCGAGCCCACCAACATTCGACAAAAGCATTGGGGCAGGGCTCGGGAGGCACCTCTGTGGTGGCATGCAGATCTTTGTGAAGACAAAGAATAGTCAAAATCAAATGAGGATAGCAAGGCAGCCATCCTCACCGAAGAAACCCACAAGACCCCCGGCAAGATCCTTGCCGGGGACGCCTGCGCGCCATGGCAAGACCCTTGCCGGGCCACCCGGCATGGCCCTCGCCAAGGACGCCGATGAGGCCACCGCTAGGCCCACGTCAGCCAAGTCTCCGCTGCCATTCACATGCAGTTGCCAGCCCGACCAGCTGGGCACGCACCTGCGTGGCGACGTTCGGCCTCCACGCCAACTCAGCAAGCACCTGCGTGGCAACATGCAGATCTTCGTGAAGGATCCACCACCGCGCCAGCTTTGTTGCCTGCCTGCCTACATGGCACCGCACGCACCGCTGGCCAGGGCGCGTGTCGAAGCGAGGAGGAGCAGCGACGGACGGCATGGGCCTTGCCCCCGTCCCCGAAAAAGCAAGGGGACACCTATGCGATGCATTAAATGCATCTTGTCCTATAATACGAGGGATAACCTCGCAACACTATACCCTTTCCACCTCCTGTATGCCACTGTGGCGACCCCTTTTCCTATAAAAGGAGGCACAAGGCGACCAGGAGAAGGATTCAGCTTTTTGGAGCTCTTACACCCAGTAGCTAGCTCAAGAACCCAGAATACATCCACCAAAGCAGGACTAGGGTTTTACGCATCCTCGCGGCCCGAACCTGGATAAACGAACCGCGTGCTATTTGTTAGACCCGCTCTTCTCTCAATCCCGCGCCCCGCTAACCATAGTAGGGATTCTTGTGATCCCATAGGTGTCGTTTCCCACCGACATCTTTGGTGCACCAGGTAGGGGGCGTAGTTGCGAGAATCAGTTTTAGCAGTTAAGTGAGCGTTTCTTCATGGCGATAGCTCTAAGAGAAGAAGGAGAGGGAGTCGAAAGATCAACGCCGGCGCGACTACAAGCAGAAGCTAAGTCACACCGAACCCTGACTGCTTTCTTTCCTTTTTATATGATGTTATTTCCCTCGGAGACTTAGCGCCTTTGTATGGAAAACCTGCACGCCAGGGGGCTCTCCCGCTATCAGCAACGCCCTTGCCCTGTTTCGAGTCCGCTGAACAGCTCAAGCAGCTTTGTCGAGAGCGGTGGGGTAGCCTTCCGTGATTGACAACGCTCTCGATTCTGACTCGAGTCAAGGTCGATTGTTCGAGCGGCCGCGTTAAGAACGGTAAGGTGGCTTGCCCGGCGGCACACATACCCGGCAGGCCAATGGGGATCCGTCCCCAAGACGCCGCCTTGGGCTTCCGCGTCGGCGAGCCTGCCCAGTTGGCGTCGGGTGCGTATACAAAGGGAAATTGAACAGGGAAATAACATGCATAGTACTAAAAATGCTGCAGAGTTATGTTACATCAAATTTTTGCCGCGGTTCTAACTAGAGATAGCAATTGTCTTGGTAGTTAACCCGCAGCAGCAGTAAGGGACGGGATGCCTAATCCCGGCGCTGGCCCTCCACCCTCAGAATTCCGCCGACATGTCTGATGATGGGCTTGATGCGCTTCCTGAGCGGCGCGAGGTCGACATCCTCCGGCAAGTTCTACAGCATGGCGTCGAAGTCGAGGTCGGGGTACCAGTGCACCATCTAGGTGAGAACCTTGGTCATGGCGCCTTGACAAAGCATCCGGGACTCCTCGGCCCGTGGGGCCGCCCGGTTGGCGTGGAGCTGTTCCAGAGCATGGACGACCTTCTCAAAGAACAAGGTCAGGCTGCAATAGGCGCTCACGCTCCGCTCTTGGACAAACCTCACGTCCGGCATCCCCATGGTGGCAAACTGCGAGGCGGCCTGGTTGGCGACGACGGCAAGGCGTTCGAGCCAACGGTTCTCACCCACCACATGATCGGCGAAGTTGAGGCCCTCGTTCTCCCGCAACTGCTTCTCATATTCCATCGCCTTGGCCAGGGTTCCCTCTCAAGTCTTGGCCTCCTCCAGCGCCTCCTCAAGACCGTTCAGCTTCAGCTTGAGATCCCCGATGGAGTTGTTGGCCTTGGCAAGCTCCCCAACCTTGCTGATGACCGCGCCCTGTGCCTCCGTCAGAGCACCATTGAGCGTGTCCTTCTCCTAGGACAGCTTCAACGCTTGTTCCTTCAGCTCGTTGCGCTCCTCCTCCAGCTCCTTCACCTTTGTCGGGACCCCGATTCTAAGTCACACCGATATAGCATGTAACACCTCATATCACTTTGCGGCCTCACGCACGGCATTCCCACGGGTGTCGCCTTACCATGGCCCGGGACCGTTTGCGCCTTTTGGCTCACGTATATGATAGTATCGCTAGCATCCATATGACAGAGAACCCGGGCCGACATGACTAGTCATGAACCCAAAGCGGCACTAACCCATGGGGACAGGCATACATGAATCAACTTCGAGCATGTCGGTCAGCAGCGTGTGAATCCGGGCTGTAGCACTGGGCTAACAGGACTCCAGTAACCCGGGCTAGGCAGGACTCCGGATGTCAACGCGTGACATTTCCCCGAAGGGACAGACACAGGAACAAAGTGAAACACATGCCGGCCAGTCGAGTGTCCTGAACAGTAGTGCTGGGCTAGCAGGACTCTGGTGAACCGGGCTGTAGCGGACTACTATGGCTCAAGGAGGCACTAGACTACATTTCCCCATAAGAGAGGCTGACAAGGATAAACAACTAGATTGTCGTATCCCACACATAGCAATACACGTTACACGTACGCATAACATGCAAGTATGTGCTATACAACATGGCATCACAACATAACGCAAACTCATATAGATAAAGGCCCAGAAGAGCCACATAGCATTAAATGCAAACATGGGTCACATGACCCATCATTCAGAGCAAACAAGCAACAAGCGGAAGCATTACATGTCTGAGTACAGACAACTACAAA
Organism: Triticum dicoccoides; assembly: GCF_002162155.2. Taxonomy (NCBI): domain Eukaryota; kingdom Viridiplantae; phylum Streptophyta; class Magnoliopsida; order Poales; family Poaceae; genus Triticum; species Triticum dicoccoides. The sequence goes on from NC_041389.1 coordinate 67,187,909, forward strand.
AGAAAAAGGCTGAGAAGCCTGACTATCTACAAGACCCTCCCAAGGTACAAGATCGTAGCTGATGTAACAAGCTACTCGTCAAAGTCCAAGCGGAACTACTAGTGAGACAGATGTCTCATCTGCAAAACATAAATAAAGCAAACGTGAGTACAAAGGTACTCAACAAGACTTACATCAGATCCTAACATACATGCATTTGTATAAATAAGGTAATGTGGGGTTTAGTTGCAGCAAGCCAGCTTTGACTCAGTGGCTATCCTAATCTACGACTAGAAGAAACTTCTTTGAGGTGAAGCAGCACACACGAGTCCACTAATCACCACATCAATACACTACTATGGATTCATCCCCGTCTCACTACGAGAAGGCCATCCATAGCACTCACACTTATCTTGAACATTTTAGTGTATCCACTTCAAGTTGTCTATGTACCACGTAAGCATCCAAGAAGTCCATAACCGAGGACACAACTATTCGAATAGATCATGATAACCCTGCAGAGGTGTACTTCTTCACACACGCTCTCGCCACTTACCGCCATGTACACATCATGTATCTCGGCAACCTTCAAGCCGAAGCCTGGCGAGGGTGTCGGCCACGACCTGACTAACCACACAAGAATCTAGTCAAGGTTTATCGCATATTCGGGTTCCATCCGCAAGGAGATCCGGACGGGGTGTCGCTCACGGCCCCAAACGATGTGTGCAGGGTTCTCGAGCCCACCATCCAGGTGCCACTCGGTACACCGGGCCACGTGTGCCTAGTCTGTCCCAAGCCCACCCTGCCGGGTGCCACTTGGTAGAAAATAGCACTACCTACAGACACCAGAAACTAGTTGCAACTCCTGGACAGAGATCAAGTTGGTTAATAAGTTGAGAGGGGCCGAGTTAGCGGAACCCAATGTGTGGTAGTTGCTAGTCATTGGACAACATACACGGAACTCAGTGCTTAAGGACGGTTCCAGTGAGACAACCCACCATGTACTCGTACATGGCCTCTCACCGCTACCTTTACCAAATCGTGTTCACACGCTTAACTCTCAACATCAGAACATAGGACTGCACTCCAATTCATCTCGATGAATCAGACCTGGCACAACTCTAAGCAATAGCAGGCATGGCATGGTAGGAACACAACATGGCTCATTCAACTCCTACACATGCTAGTGGGTTTCAACTATTTACTGTGGCAATGACAGGTCATGCAGAGGAATGGGTTCAACTACCGCAGCATAAAAGTAGAAGTTGAATCATTGTTATCCTAATGCAATAAAAGAGAGAAGGAGCGAGAGAGTGGGATTGTATCGAAATGAACAAGGGGGTTTGCTTGCCTGGTAGATCAATAGAGGGGCACTGCTCCTCAGACAGGTACTCTGGAACACTCTCCGGAGCAGGACCTATCGAGAAGGAATGGTGTCGGCAATCAATACACAAGCATATGCAACAATATGATGTATGTACATGGCATGAAGATGTGATGTAGTTTGAGCTAATGCAACTAGCATTCATTTGGTTGAAGTCCATTTGAACCAAAGGTTCAAATGCATCTTCAAAATTAGCTCTTATAAATGCCATTCATATGTTTTCACCTATACAACAGGTATAACTTGGTTTTTCATGCATGAAACTGGCACAGTTGGATAGATTGCATTTTTCTGATAATCTTTCATATATAACTTATTTCAATCTGAGCTACGGTTGAATTTATATGAATTTTAGAAGTTTATATCATTTTCTGGAATTTCCTGACTAAATAAAATCCAGGAAATGAATAACTGCGTCAGCACTACGTCATGCCTGCGTCAGCAGGTCAGCGGCGCTGACTGGGTCAAACCTGACGTGTGGGTCCCATGTGTCAGTGTCTGTGGCTAATCCTAAATTAAATTAAATCTAAACTGGTTTAGTTAATGGTCAAACCCTGGTCAGACGGGGTCAAACCCAGTCAACCGGGGCTAACCCCACCGGCGACTCGACGCCGGCGAGGCCAGACGCGGCGGCGGCCTGCGGGATTGCGTCTCCGGCGACCAAATGGGCCGCGGAGACCATCTCCGGGGAGCTGGTGCTCGCGCGCATCCACTGGTGCCCTCCGTTTCATCGGAGACGGCCTATATCGACCGCGACGACCTCTTGGGCAGCGGCCGGAGTTCGGTGGCATGCGAGCGCAGCGCTGCGGTGCACGGCAGGGGATGCGGAGGGCCTCTACGGCCTCCTGGCGTCACCAGGAGCATGGTGACGCGCGCGGGAGTGGCTGGCTCGGGCTCTGGCCACCGTGGCGCCATGGCCGGCGGCGAGGAGCTCGCGGGCATGGTGGTTGAGCTAGATGGACGGGGCAAACGAGCATGGGGGGGGGGAGGGGAAAATGAAGTAGAGCTCACAGCGGATCCGGCGGAGGCGTCAGCGAGCGCGGGGAAGCACTGGTGCGGCCGGAGCGTCGTCAGCGATCTCGGGTTGCCGGTGACGAAGACGATGGCGATGGCGGCGATGGAGGCCATCTGGAGGTGCGTGGCTGGACGAGGAGGTAGCCAGCGACGTGGCGGAGCTCGTGGACTCTATTGAGGGGCGAGGGGAGGGCTGTGGGAACGACTACGGCGAACGGCGGCGATGCTGGCGCTCGACCATGGCTGCGGCAAGCGAGGGAGAAGGCGAGGGGAAAGTGAGGAGGTCGACCGGATCGAGACGGCACCCGCGACATCGCCTAGCGCGTCGCGCTGGCAGGGGAGAGGGCAGGAAGGCTGGTGGCGTGGCGGCACGGCGGTGCGCGCGCATCGGCCACACGCCTGTCCGACTGGCGCGAGGACAACGACGAATGGCACAGGGCCTGTGGGCCGGCTCGGCTGCATAGTGCCAGGTAGGTCGGCCCAGGTAAGCTTTGTCCACTTTTGTTTTCTTTTCTATTTTCTAACATTTGTTTTGACTTAATAATAATACTAAATCATTTTATTCTCTTCTGACAATTTTTGCAGGGACCTATGGGTGATTCCTAAGCCCCTCAGCAAAAATCAGAATTTTTGGACATATATAAAATATATCACATATATATATATCCAAGGCAAATAATTATTGCATTAATTCCAAATGGCCAAAATAAATATTTATGAGCTCCTAAAAATATTGGTTTGAATTTTACCTATGACCAATATTTTTAGAGAGTAACATGAACATTTTCTTGGACCTTTTTGGAGCAATTTTTATCTGGGTTATTTCCAGAAATGATTCCTGAGGGTTTCACAAATCCCCATTTCAAATTTAAATGGAATTTAAACATGATGCACACATGACTAGCTAGCCTTGAGCATACCAGAAATAGGGATGTGACAACCTTGCCGGCGTGAACCTGGGCCTGGGCGTTGAGTGCCTCCCTGTGCCTCTTCTCCAGCTCACTGGTCCGCTGCAGGACAAGCTTCTCCACCTCGGCATCTTTGCAACGAAGTGTGGCGGCGAGCTTCTCCTTGTGTGCGGCAAGGTCCTCCACCTAGGAGTTCAGCGCGGCCTCGCGCTGGGTCCGAATGGCCTCGGCGGCCTCGGCCGAGTTATTCACTGCCTCCTGAGCTTTCTCGATGTCGGCGACCTTCATGGTGAGCTCCACCTCCCGCCTGGCCTGCTCGCCCTGGGCAGCCTTGAGCTCCTCGTGGGCCTCGCGGAACCAGTTCTGCACCTCGGCAACGCCCTTCTGGAGGTCCGCCTCCGCCTTCTCCACCATCGCCGCCCTGGACTTAACCTTGTCCATACGGGAGCGGTGGAGCGCCTGGAGCTTCCGGAAGCTGGCGCCCATGGCATGGAGGATCCGCTCCTCCTGCGAACCGTCGGCACCAATGACCGGCTTGTCGACGACTTCGAGCCCAGCAGCGGCAAGCATCTCGTCGTCGAACACCTCTCCCTCAACGGGTGTCCTGGTGCTCGACGCGCCTCGAAGGTGGACGAACAAGTCGTCGCCCAGCCTCAGATACTTGCCGGAGCCGGAGGCGGCGGAAGAGGAAGGCTGGTCTTCGGCCACCTCCTCCTCCCCTCTTCGGCAGCGGCCTCGCCGGCCTCCCCGACCGGCCCCTTGTCGGTCTCCTCAGCGGCGGCCTTGCCGGCCTCCCCGGCGGGCCCCCTGGCGGCGTCCTCAGCGCCAGCCTTGTCGGCCTCCCTGGTAGGCCCCTCGACGGCCTCCTCGGCAACATCCTTGGCGGCCTCCTCGGCGGTGACATTCTCGGTGTCCGCCTCGGCGGCCTTGGCGACGCCCTCAATGACGGCGTCCATGTCCTCTGGGTCCCCCAAGGAGGGATCTGGGTGCCGAAGAGAGGGGTGAGGCAAAGCCAAAACCAAGAACCAGAAAAAAGAAGAAGCAGGGACGAATGGCGAACGACTTACCGGTGCCGGCACCCGACTGGGAAACGAAAGTCCCCTCCCCGCCAACATTTGGCATCAAGGCAAAGCCATCGGCGCCCAGGTTCTCTTCCTCCTCCTCCATGTGTGTGGGCTCGGTGCTTGGCGCCCTTGCCGGGGACGTCCCTCGGGGCGGCGTGGTCGACGGGGGCGATGTGTTGGGGGTGGCCCCCTATGGCTCCTCCTGCTGCCGCTCCCCTCCTGCACACCTGGCAAGGTCAGCACCAAAGTGCCGCGCCCCTGACACATGTCGAAGAGAGAAGAATGATGAACTTACGCTGGGGGTTTGCCGGGGGCTGCTGTCCGGGCTGCTCAATACCACCAAGGGCGCCCTCGAAGTACCAACCGGGGGCTGGCCACACGCCGAGACCTTGGACCTTTTTGCTCTCTGGGACAGCGTCTCCGCGTCCCTGCAAAGATGAAGACAAGTCAAGATCAGTAACGCAGGTTGGGGTGGCAGAGATAACGGAGAGGAACCGGATGCTTACTCATCGTCCTCCTCCTCCTCTGCTGTCTTCCTCTTCTTCCTCGGACTGAGGGATCCATAATCAAAGGTGATCCCCACGCCGACGTTCGCCAGAGGAGGGGAGGGAGGCGGCGTCTGGGCACGCTTGGATGAAGAAGGAGCGGCCGTCTTCTTCTTCACTGCGACCTTCGTCGGCTTCTTCGCCGCCGCGGCCCTCGTGTGGGGCCAGGACCCCTCCAAGGTCAGTTGTGGCTGCACAGCCCTGCGGGGCTGAACCGGCTCACCAGAACTGGCCCACCGCAAGACTCGCCCCCTCCTCATAGGTGGCGCCGGGTCTGTGGTCTTGGCCTCCTCCGACGACGACTCACCGGTCACATCCTCAACCAGAGGAGCCTCGGTGCCGGGGCTGCTGGCTCCCCCGGCGGCCGCCGCCGGTGGGTGAGCTCCTCCTCCTTCGCAGCCGTCGCGGCCTTGTCCTCCAAACCGTCGGCGCTGCCGGCCTCCCTGGCAAGCTGTGCCTCCCTCGCCCTGGTGGCGATGTAGTCCAGCTCCACCTGGGTGGTGTCGATGACAAGCAGTCGATCAGCGTCGGCGTCGACGTACCCCTCGTGCAGGGTGTCAAAGAATTGTTGCACTTCAGCGTCCTCCGGCTCCTTCCAGCTCGGGTCGGGGCCATGCGCGTTGCAGTCCGGCATCATGGCAATGATCTCGGACCGACGCAAATTGTTACACAACGGGACCACTCCCGCTAGCAACTTGAACAATGGCCCCCTGAGGACCTTGCCTGCCTACACGTCGGCCCTCGCAACCTTGCCGGTCCGCTCAACCTCGCCGTCACGGCCCACATCAAGCTGGAAGAGCCGCTGACAGAAATGGGCATGCACCATCACCGTAAAGTCGTGGTCGAGGCCGGGGCGGAGTCGCATGATGTCGGCGGGGTTCATGAAGAGCCAGGCTGGCCTCCCCTTGTTATGCAACGGAGCAATCCGGCGGCGGATGAAGTCCGCCCCGATCATTTGGAGGGTGAGTCTGGCCTGGGTAAGCTGGAGAATCCTGGTGGTGGCAACTGTGAGCCTTCCGTCGGCGGCATCAACATCGCTCCAATCGCTGCCGTGAATCGTCGGCGCCCGGCGAACTTTGTAGAACGCCAGCGGGTCCTTCTCTTCAATCCAGCACCAGCGGCCCCGCCATTCCTCCCACCTCTCCTTCATGGCGCCGTCCGGGTACGCCCCCTTGGATCTTGAGATCCAGGTGACGCAACCAGAGACGGCACCCCCCGGCTGGATCCGAGGGAAGAAATAGTGGCGGTAGAGCATCGTGTTGGGGTGCACCCCGGCAAAGCCTTCACAAAGATGCGCGAAAAGGGCCATGCACGCCACTGCACTCGGAGTGAAATCCAAGAGACGGAAGCCGAAGGTGTGCATGATGTCGCAGAAGAAATCGGAGAAGGGAGGGCAGAGCCCACAAGAAAGGTAATCAACGAAGAAGGGGTACCGATTTGGGGCAGGGTCGGCGCAGGCGGCGGGGATGACGCGCGTGGCCGGGTGCCCCGAATTATCCCCCCCATCTACACTCCCCACAGGGACCTGAAGAGGTCCCAAAGCTCGAACTCATCGACCGTCAAGGGGAAGACGAAGGCGGACTGCGTCTGTTGCCATGAGAACGCGCTCTCCGGTGGCTCCATAGCGCCGGCGTCCTTGGCTGCCCCCTTGCCCCTGGTGGTTTTTGGCGCCATGGAGGCTGAAGTAGGATGAAGGAGCGGGGTGCAGCAGAAGCACGACGGCAGCGAGCGGAGACGAAGCTTAGAGAAGAAGGGGGAGACAGGCGGAGGTTTCTGAGATTGGGGTTGCGCAAAGAGTAAAAGGAACAGTGCGCCTGCTGTTATCCCTTTATATGGGGAAGCCACGGGTCGCGCCGCCCATTTACTGCGATGTGACGCATGCGTGTGAAAACCGCCCCATGCATGCCGCCCACGTCACGCGCGCCCCTCCACGCCGCGCAACGCGCGCGGGTTGTGGGAAACACAACGCGTGAAACGTCTTACCGCGGTAAAAACCGCCCCGCCTGCCCGCGCACCGTTTTGGGATGACCCAACAACGTGTCGCGCTTATGTTGTTGTCCAGGCCCGGGGGCTCCTTTACTTGTGCATGGGCAATTAGAGCCGCGCCCGCGACCACACCAAGTAAAGCGAGGGGGGTAAGCCAAATTAGGACCGAAGCACAAGATGAAGCGAATCAACGACAAGGACCAAGGCCACAAAGATTAGATGGAGAGAGGAGGTTTCCCCGGTAAGGGCCCATGCCAAGGCAGCCTCAGCAACCCCAGCAAGACCCTTGCTAGGGCAGATCGTCCATGCCAGCCGAGCGAGCCACCCTCGAGCCCACCAACAAAAGCATTGAGGCAGGGCTCGGGAGGCACCTCTGTGGTGGCATGCAGATCATTGTGAAGACAAAGAATAGTCAAAATCAAATGAGGATAGGAAGAGATCCATCCTCACCGAAGAAACCCACAATACCCCCGGCAAGATCCTTGCCGAGGACGCCAGCGCGCCACGGCAAGACCCTTGCCGGGCCACCTGGCAAGGCCCTCGCCAAGGACGCTGACGAGGCCACCGCTAGGCCCACGTCAGCCAAGTCTCCGCCGTCGTTCACATGCAGCTGCCAGCCCGACCAGCTAGGCACGCACCTGCGTGGCGACATTCGGCCTCCACGCCAACTCAGCAAGCACCTGCGTGGCAACATGCAAATCTTCGTGAAGGCTCCACCACTGCGCCACCTCTCCTGCCTGCCTGCCTACATGGCACCGCACGCAGCGCTGGCCAGGGCGCGTGTCGAAGCAAGGAGGAGCGGCGACGGACGGCACGGGCCTCGCCCCCGTCCCTGATAAAGCAAGGGGACACCTAAGTGATGCATTAAATGCATCTTGTCCTGTAATACGAGGGATAACCTCGCAACACTATGCCACTGTGGCGACCCCTTTTCCTATAAAAGGAGGCCCAAGGCGACCAGGAGAAGGATTCAGCTTTTTGGAGCTCTTACACCCCGTACCTAGCTCAAGAACCCAGAATACATCCACCAAAGTAGGACTAGGGTTTTACGCATCCTCGCGGCCCGAACCTGGATAAACGAACCGCGTGCTATCTATTAGACCAGCTCTTCTCTCAACCCCGCGCCCCGCTAACCGTAGTAGGGATTCTTGTGATCCCATAGGTGTCGTTTCCCACCGACACTCAGCGGGAAAATACTTGTCGGGCCCTGATTTCCTCCTCTTGTTCTACTCTGTTGAAGGTTCAACGGATGGATGAGTCAGCCGAAGCACAAAGGTACCTGGTTCCACAAGCAGCTTGAGGGCAGCGCGTTTTGATAGGTAGTCGGCGATGTCATTCTCTGCTCGGGGAACGTGCTCCGCATGTATACCGTCAAAACGCTCTTCTAGCTTCCTCACTTCATCCACGTAGGCCTTCATCAACGGGCTCTGGTAATCCTTATTGACTTGTTTAACGACAAGCTGCGAGTCACCCCTGACGATGAGTTTCTTGATTCCGAGGTCCGTCGCGATCCTGGGACCAGCGAGCAACTCCTCGTACTCGGCAGTATTGTTCGTTGACATCTCCCTGGGAAAGTGCATTTGGACCACGTACTTGAGGTGCTCTGGGTGGGCGCGACAAGCAGTACGCCAGCCCCGACGCCTTGTAGCGAGAAGGCCCCATCAAAGTACATGATCCAGTCGTAGCTTGCCTCCTTGCCTGGGAGAGCAGTCTCCTGAACTTCTTCGTCAGGTGTCGCGGTCCATTCTGCGATGAACTCTGCCAAGACTCTGCTTTGAATCGTCGAAGTACTCTCAAACTGGAGGCCAAAGCTAGATAGCTCCAATGCCCACTCCATAATCCTTCCAGTTGCGCCTGGATTATGCAGTATCCGTTGCAAAGAGAGGCGGGTGACGACAGTGATCTCATGTGCTTGGAAGTATTGACGCAGCTTCCTCAAGGCCATAAGGAGGCCAAAGAGCAGTTTCTGCACACCGGAGCACCTTCATCTAGCCCCCTGCAAGAGGGAGCTAACAAAGTAGACCAGGTGCTACATCATCTTCTTCTTTGGCAACACTTCAACCGACTGTGTCGTTTCTGCACCAATGGCATCAGGCTCTGTTGCCTCTATCACTTCGGCATCAACCTCTGTCTGTGCTACTAGTGCGGCACTAACCACTTGGTTTGTTGCCGCTAAGTATAGCAGCAACGGTTCTTGCGGTTTAGGCGCAACCAGTATTGGCGTGGAGGAGAGGTATTTCTTCTAATCTTGCAGTGCTGCTTTAGCCTCTGGGGTCCACTCCATTAGGCCCGCCTTTTTCAACATATTGAAAAAGGGAAGGGCGCGCTCGGCGGACTTGGAGATGAATCTGCTCATGACGGCAACGCAGCCAGCAAGCTGACGCACATCCTTGATCCGCCTGGGTGCCTCAATCTGCTCGATAGCCTTGATCTTGTCTGGGTTTGCCTCGATCCCACACTGCGACACACAGAACCCGAGAAGCTTGCCGGACGAGACGCCAAAGACGCACTTCTCAGGGTTCAACTTGAGGTTGATCTTGCGCAGGTTTGCAAATGTTTCTTCCAGATCTGGTATGAGGGTCATCCTGTCCTTGGTTTTGACCACTATGTCGTCCATATAAGCCTCCATATTTGTCGGTTTTCGGGTTCCGGCGGACCCTTGAGGTTCGAACACTGGGGTGCGTGCGGAGATCTCTCCCCTACCATTCTACGTCCGATCTCCTCACGTGATCTAAGCTGGAAATAATGAACAACACAAGGGACATGAGGTTTATACTGGTTCGGGCCACCGTTGTGGTGTAATACCCTACTCCAGTGTGTGGTGTGGTGGATTGCCCCTGGGGCTGATGATGAACAATACAAGGGAAGAACAGCCTCGCGAGAGGTGTTCTTGAGATGGTGCGGAGAACTGCTTGGGTGAGTTCTGCCGCCTCTCTCTCTCTCTCTCTGCTTGGGCTCTATCCGATTTCTAGATGCCTCTACCCGATTGCCCAATGCCTCTACTCTTTGGTGGCTAGCTCTATATATAGAGGCCCTGGGCCTCTCCCAAAATAATGAGCGGGAAGGGCGCCAACAATTGGCCATTTTGAAGGGGAACATCTAGTACAAGTTATCCTGACCAAAGGTGGTCTTAGGCTGCCAAAAGCACTGGTGGTGACACCGTCTTGGGCTCCACGGTGACCTTCGTCTGGCCATCCGGCTGGTCTTGGTCTCGTTGCACCAGAATGGCAACCTTTGCCTGATACCTTGGTCTGTGCTTGCCCCCTTTGCACCGAAGAGGAAACAAGGACATTGCGCAGGCCAGTGCCCGCCTGGCCTCGATCGTCATGGCTTGCATCACGGGTTCCTCACGAGGTACCCTGCCTTGATCTCTCCGCCTCCTAGCGAGCCTGCCTGGTGAGGCTGCCTCTGAGGAAGCTTCCTCTCGTCCGCCCCGCGAGGCTTGGCCCCTCGCGAGGGTCTTGATCTTGAGCTGATGAAGATGGTCCGCGCTGGGCCCCCACTTGAGCCACGCCGCAGGCCGCAGGCAGGCAAGTCTGGGGACCCCCGTTCCTAGAATGCCGACAGTAGCCCCCGAGCCCAAGGCGCGCGCGGGCTTGGCTTAGCAGAGAAGCGAAGGGGCAAGCGCGAAGCGCTGCGGGCCCCAAAAGCCTGCGGCCTTGAGCGCTACGTGGCGGTTGATTGGACGTGGGCGACTGCGCTTCCCTAAGACGCCTCGGCGACCGCACGACTTGACAAGTCCCTTCATGCAGAGGAAAGGGTCATGATTACCTGCGATCGTGGTTCTCGGCGGTTGGCCTTCTCAGGCTATAAGTACGGTACGACGTGAGCTCCTTTAGCCCACTCCTCCCAGCTACTCCTGTTTTTCTTCTTCCTCTCCCTTGCTTCTCCTTACGCCAATGGCGCCTATCCGCCGGATTTCTGCAGAAGAGAAAGGAAAGGCCCCGCGAGAGGGTCCAGACCCCCTTCCGCCAAAGAAGCGGCCAGTCCTTTGCCGCCGGGACGAAGGTGCCTCGCAGGAGGTGTCGAGGCCATGGTACGAGCGGCCGCCGCCGGGGTATCCGCTGCCCCTGCATGCCCGCGTCATGGGCCCAGGGAGGAGGACGCCGAGCAACCCCGACAGTGCCGCCATCGACGCCGGCGAGTCACGGTGGTGCGCGTCGTTCCTCCTGGGGTCCACGCCGACTGCAGCACCCCTGGCGAGCTCTTGCTTCACGCCGCCATGCCTCCAAGCTCTTGCATCCGCCTTCCTCCCTCCTTCTCCTTCCAGATGCCGCCGAGCAGGGCTCTGGAGCTCTAGCTGCAGCACGCCGACTGCAGCACCCCTGTAACCGAAGCGGAGGTCGCGGTCGTCGCTCCGGGCAAGGTCTTCATGACCTGGGGCAAGGGTGAGATCGCCCGGGTCTGCCGCGCGGATGGCGCCCTCGTGATCCACCTCGAATACGACGGCGCCTCCCTGATGTTCTTCAAGGTCTTTGATGCTGAAGGACGCCGGCTGGAGTGCTGCCCCAAGGAGAGCGGCAGGGGCAACGAACCGGTGAGGTCCTGGTTCGCCCGCCAGCCCTTCGGCTGCTCCTCAGGCAGCAACGGGGAAGCTGGGGAGCCCAACGGCACTCCCAAGCTTCTCGCGACATCGGGGACGAGCGACGACAGCTACGAGCCTCCGAGCTCGCGCCGCGCTTGGAGTGAGGTAGCTGCATCGGGCCGTCGACGCCACTGATCTGGATAGGGTTGGCGCAGGCGCCGGGCAGCCCACTGTTGATGATGGCGTCCCGTGCGGAGGTGCGGGAGATCAGCGCCCCTTAGGATTAGTACTTTTGTTCCCTGCGAGGAATCGAAGCAACACCCCGTGGTGGTATGTAAGGCGCCTGCCATGTCTTTTGTGAAAATTATATCCTTAGTATGAATCGATGCGAGGTGCTTGTTCTGTCGTGACTCGGCTCCCCCTTTCTATCCTCACGAGGTCTTAGCGCTCTACGCTGACAGGTCCCAGTCCCCAGGCGGTCTTCAGCCGTCGCTGGTATGCCAGGTCGCGATGCCGTGGTCAAGGCCAGTAGGTGAGCGGCCCAAGGTCCGGTAAGAGCCCCTGAGTCCCGATGCTCGGGAGGTCCCCTTTAGCACTCAAGCAGTCCTTGGTAGGCAAGAAAGGAAGGCGGCGGCGTCGCAACAGAGCCGCATTGGGCGAGGGTGTGGCGCTGTGTTGGTCCAACTTCCGTAGGGGCTTGATTTATCTTTTGAATTTGGTGTAGCTCCTTGACGAGTTGCCCGGCCCAAGAGGTGGTAGCTGAGGTCCTGCCAGGTCAGATCCTCGCGAGCTTCTTCCCACTCCCCCGCACTTTTCTTGGTGCTCTACGTCCTCAGGTCCCAGCCCTCAAGCGAGCTCAGCCGCCGTTGGTATGACAGGTTGCGATGCCGTGGGTCAAGGCCAGGGGGTGAGGGCTGGAGAGCCAGTTAGATCCCATGAGTCACGATACTCAGGCGCCCCCCCTTTAACGTGCAAGCGGTCCGTGCCGAAGAGAGGGAGAGACAGCTCGCGACATCCCCACCATTGTTCCCGAGGCAGGTCCTGCATATCATTCATGAAGATAAACTAGACCTATCGTTACGGTTGCCAGCCAACCTCTGGTCGCTCCGAGGGAGTAACTGGGGGACTGAGGGCCTGGTGAGGTGGTGCCTTGCGGGGCTGCCGTGGCCAGAGCTTGACCACTCAGGTTTATCAGCGTTGCAGGGACAGACCCATGCACAAGTGCCATGCCAGAGCGAGCGGCTCCATAGGTAGGCGTCAGTCGAGCAGGTGATTAGGGCGAGTGTGTTAAGCACGCAGGAGAGAGAATTCATTTTAGGTAGATGCAGGAAAAGCAAACGCCGCTGGGCCGGGCCCGAGAAGCTTGGGGATGATGCAGCCCGAGGGGCGCCCCCAACAAGGTAGGTAAAGAGCATAGGCAAAATGGATACACGCCGCGAGGGTGATCCCATGCGGCCTGGGAATGATGCGGCCCTGTGGGCGCTCCCAGCTGAAAATGAAACTTAGAAAGATGTCACCTGATGCTGCCGAAGATGAAGCGACGCTAAAGAAGCTCGCGATGCACGGTGGAGGCGCCGGTCCTCACGAGCCCCCAGGCCCAGGGGCCTCGGGAGGCTCCGGGGACTCAGGTGGGTCCTGGAGGGCCATCTCCATCTCGGCCAGGACCGCATAGTGCCTGACCGCTTGAGCGTCCAGAATGCTCCTCTGTAGGCACTGATGAGCGGCGACTGCGTTCGGCAGGCCGAAGGGCATGCGAACGTAGCTGTGAGGCGGCCCCTCGCAGCGCCCCACGGTTGAAGGCCATGGGCGCTCCTGAGACGCGGCTCGGTTGAGCCCCGGTATGTCAATGCAGACGCGCAGCCCACCATCCTCGCCTGGATGTGGGGTTGCGGCGGGCAAGCGGCGGCTGCCACGCATGAAACTTGACTCTTGTAGCTCCTGGGTATTTCTTGCGATGAACTCCTGAGGGTTTGGTCTTCCTTGACTTGTATCTTCCTAAGGGAAACGTGCCTGGAAGCACCCCTCCAAGTGGTGCCCGAGCGCTTCCCTCGCGACCTTGGCAAAGTTGGTGGCTCTCCAAGAAAGAGCCCCTGAGCCCTGCCCGAGGAGGGCGCCGGGCGCGCCTTCCTATGCGTGAGAGGGTGGCGCACCCTGGTCGGGCGCGAAACCTGATGCAACACCTCCAGAGACCCCTGCCTCCTTGTGGCTTGGGCCAGATGAGGCCTTCTTCTTCTTGAGGGTCGCCTCGAGAAGTCTTCCGCCCCCGTGATCTGGGTCTTCGATTGCCGCGGCTTGGAACGCACGCTCCAGCGAGCACACTGCGTCCCTTTCTTCACAGGGTACGGTGATGACTCCACCACTTCCTGGCATCTTGAGGACATTGTAACCATGGTGAGTCACTTCCATGAACTTGGCCAGTGCTGGGTACCCGAGGATGGCGTTGTACGGCAGGCGAATGTGGGTGACGTTGAAGTAGATGAGCTCGGTGCGGTAGTTGTTGCGCTTCCGAAGGTGACTAGGAGGCGAACTTGCCCTATCGGAACAGTGCAACCATAGGTGACTCCCGAGAAAGGCGTGGTCGGCTGAAGCTGATCATATGGCACTTGGAGATTGTCGAACGTCTCGACGGACAGGACATTGAGCCCTGCTCCGCCATCGACGAGGGTCCTGGTGACCTGCACATTGCTGATGACTGGGGAGCAAAGCATCAGGAGGACTCCGGCCGTTGCCGCACACTTGAGCGGATCCGCCGAGCTGAACGTGATGGCACACGTAGACCACTTGAGAGGGGGTGTGGCCTCAAGCTTGGGGAGGACTGCATTCACCTCGCGAGCAAACTGCTTGAAGATGTGTTGTGAGGCTGGGGCCTGGGCGCCACCCAGGATGCAAGCGATTGCGCGCGGCTCCTGGAAGCCCCCAGCCCCATCGTCTTGATGTTGGTCTTCATTCCTCCTTGGTGGTGGCGGTAGAGGGGGAAGGCCTGCGTTGCCGTATGGGCGATCCTCGCGAGGCTGATTCATCCAACCTCCCTCGCGAGGCTGGTCCTGCCAGTGATCCTCGCGACGTCGGTGAAGCCACCCTTGGCGAGGGCCACGGTCTTCCCATCGTCCGCCGCCTCTTCCTCCTCCTCGGCCATAGCCCCTGTCGTTGCGCTCGGGGCGTTGGCCGATTCGCCCATCTCGCACGGCTCTGAGCTCTTGGTGTTCGTTGGTGTTGTGGGTGTGGAGGTCATGGTACACGCAGTACCGGCTGCCATTGGATGACTCAGGCTGATCCCTGCCTCGCTTGGTGTCTGGTTCTGCCGCAAGCATGGCAGCCCCCTTGCGCTTCACGTCCTTGGCCTTGAGCTTCTTCTCTTCTGGGTCGGCTTCCGGGAGCTCGAGGAGGGAGAGACACCCTTCCTTAGCCATGGCGCACTTGGTCGCCAAGTTGAATAGCTCCAGGGATGTGCACAGGTCCTCATAGATTGCCATCTCCTCCTTCATCTTGATGTCGCGCACGCCGTCAGAGAAAGCCGAGATGATGGCTTCCTCAATCACCTTAGGGATCTTGAGGCGAGCGTAGTTGAAGCGTTGGATGTACTTCTGCAGGGTTTCGCCTCGCTGTTGCTTGATGCAGCACAGGTCGCTCATGGCCAGGGGCCGGTCGCGAGTGCCTTGGAAGTTGGCGATGAAGCGGGTGCGCATCTCGTCCCAGGAGGAGATCGTGCCGGGAGCAAGATTCAGGAGCCAGGTGCGGGCGCCGTCCTTGAGCGCTATGGGAAACTAGTTCGCCATGACCTTTTTGTCTCCATTGGCAGCTACGATGCCCAGCTCGTAGAGCTGCAGGAACTCTGCAGGGTCCGTCGTGCCGTCATAGCGTGGGGCCAGGTCGGGCTTGAACTTGCCCGACCATGTGACACCGTGTAGCGCGGGGGTGAAGACGAGGCAGGCTGTTGTGGCCACCGGCGCCCTTTGCTGGTGCTGGGCTTGCTCCTGGGGATCACCACGCGCCGCTGCCTGGAGCAGCACGGGGTCTTGGCGTGGAGACGGAGGAACGCGATCTTGGCGCGCCAGCGCCGGGAGCGCGCGAGCACCTTCTTGGGGATGCGGGACCTCTTGGCAGCTCCTTTCTTGTTGCGCGGGCGCTGGACGTGGAGGATCTCGCCCTGGGGCTGCAAGCCTTGCATCCAAGGCGCCTTCTTGGTGAGGAGGTGGCGGAGGCATCTCCCGATCCTCGCCCCCTGCACGGAACGGAGGGCGAGGCAGCGAGACAGACTGCGAGGGGGAGCCCCCTGCGGCGCTGACGAGCTCGGTGATGCGGGCGAGCCAGTCCTCATAGAGGTCGTCGACGGGGCGGTAGTGCAGGAGCTCTCTTGCCAGGAGCAGCGAGGTGTGCGCATCCATGGGAGCACGACGGGCGTGGGACGATGAGCCAGCTGGAGTTAGCGACGGGGTGGCGGTGCGTCCATCCCGCCGCGCCGAAGGATGCTGGGACGAGGCCTGCTGCTCGTTCCCCGCCGGGCCGGTGACAGTGTTGGCGGCAGGCGACGGGGAACGACGAGGGCGTCGGCCGACGGGCGCGGTCTGGGCGACGCGGGTGGCGAGAGCAGCCCGGCGCTCGGCGCGTACCCGACGAGCGTCAGCCATGGACACGACGGAAGATCACACACGAACAGTGGAAGAAAGGCTCCGACGCACCCCTACCTGGCGCGCCAAATGTCGGATTTCGGGTTCCGGCGGACCCCTAAGGTTCTAACACTGGGGTGCACGCGGAGATCTCTCCCCTACCGTTCCACGTCCGCTCTCCTCGCGTTATCTAATCTGGAAACTATGAACAACACAAGGGACACGAGGTTTATACTGGTTTGGGCCACCGTTGTGGTGTAATACCCTACTCTAGTGTGTGGTGTGGTGGATTGCCTCTAGGGCTGATGATGAACAATACAAGGGAAGAACAACCTCGCGAGAGGTGTTCTTGAGCTGGTGCGGAGAACTGCTTGGGTGAGTTCTGCCGCCTCTCTCTCTGTGTGCTTGGGCTCTATCCGATTTCTAGATGCCTCTACTCGATTGCCCGATGCGTCTACTCTGTGGTGGCTAGCTCTATATATAGAGGCCTTGGGCCTCTCCCCAAATAATTAGCGGGAAGGGCGCCAACAATTGGCCATTTTGAAGGGGAACATCTAGTACAAGTTATCCTGACCAAAGGTGGTCTTCGGCTGCCAAAAGCGCTGGTGGTGACGCCGTCTTGTGCTCGACGGTGACCTCCGTCTGGCCGTCCGGCTGGTCTTGGTCTCGTTGCACCGGAATGGCAACCTTTGCCTGATACCTTGGTCTGTGCTTGCCCCCTTTGCACCGAAGGGGAAACAATGACACTACGCATGCCGGCGCCCGCCTGGAGCCCGCTTTGCCTCGATCGTCATGTCTTGTGTCATGGGTTCCTCGCAAGGTACCCCTGCCTTGATCTCTCCGCCTCTTCATGAGCCTGCCTGGTGAAGCTGCCTCTGAGGAAGCTTCCTGTCATCTGCCCCGCGAGGCTTGGCCCCTCGCGAGGGTCTTGAGCTTGAGCTGATGAAGATGGGCCGCGCTGGGCCCCCACTTGAGCCACACCGCAGGCAGCAGGCAGGCAAGTCTGGGGACCCCTGTTCCCAGAACATCGACAATATTTCTATGGAGCTGGGGTTCAAAACCAATTTGGACTGCCCTCGCAAACATCGAGCCAGCACTCTTCAACCCAAAAGGCATCCGTATGAAGCAATACGTACCACATGGGGTGATGAATGATGTCTTCTCTTCGTCTTCTCTTGTCATGAAGATCTGGTGGTAGCCGGAGTAGGCGTCGAGGAATGATAGCAAATCACACCCAGCCGTGGAGTCAACAATCTGGTCGATGCGTGGCAATGGGAAGGGGTCCTTGGGACAAGCCTTATTGATGTCTGTGTAGTCAATACACAGCCTCCACTTCCCATTTGCCTTGCGCACTACCACTGGATTTGCCAGCCACGTTGGATGGAGCACCACTCTCAGCAAACCCGCTGCTTCCAATTTCTGGATCTCCTCTGTGATGAACTCTTGCCATTCCAAAGCCTGCTTTCTGACCTTCTGCTTGATGGGTCGTGCATGAGGGCAGATAGCAAGGATGTGCTCAATTACCTCCCTGGGAACGCCGGGGATGTCGGATGCTTGCCATGCAAACACATCGACATTCGCCCGCAGGAAGGTGACGAGCGCGTCTTCCTATTTGCTGTCAAGGGTGGAGCTTATGGTGAAGGCCCCTCCCGTGCCATCCTCCTTGACGGACACCTTCCTGGTTTCCGGCGGCGTGGCTCTGGACTTCTTGCTCTTGCCGGTGGAGCTCTCTGGCATGTCCTTGATGGGAGCACTACACTCCGAAGAGGTGCGCTTGCCGGAGTGGGTGCTAGAGGTCTTATCGGTCTTCTTCTTCCCTCCCGGAGCTTCAGCGGCAGGAGCAAGTGCTTTGGCGGCAGCGGCTGCTGCAACTGCTTCCTAGTAGAGTTGGTCGGCGCAAATCAATGTGTCTTTCTTGTCGAAGGTGACGGTGATGATCGTCACTAGCCCAGGCATCTTCATTGTGTTGTAGGCTTAGTGTGATGCTGCCATGAACTTGGCCAGCATTGGGCGGCCAAGGATCCCGTTGTAAGGCAAGGGGATCTTGGCAACATCGAAGACGATCCTCTCCGTCCTGTAATTCAGATCACTTCCAAATGTCACGGGCAGCGTGACCTTCCCCTTTGGTTAGCTCCTTCTCGGGTTGATCCCCTGAAACGTGCCCGTTTCTTCGAGGTCTCCGTCAGGAATCTGCAGCTTCTTGATCACGGCAGGCGACCAGGGTGATCCTCAGTGTCAAAGATGATAGGTGTGCTGGACCACTTCAGCGGCTTCTGGGCATCGAACGACGGTTCCACCGCTGTAATCTCACGCGCCCACTGTTTGAGCTGGCGGTGAGAACTATGCAGCGAGGCACCACCGTCGATGCACATAGCCTCTGTAGCTTTCTGAAACTATTGGTCGTCGGACTCGTCGTCCTCTTCGTGATCATCGTCTTCTTGCTTCTTGTCGCGGCCCCAGGCGGGCCTCTCTTGCTGTTTATCCTTGCCGCGGTGGCCTGCTTGGCCATCACGCTTCTTGCCGTACCCTTCGGCACCATCCTGGCCCTTCTCCTTGTCCCGCCTTTCATATTTAGCTTTTTGCTTCTCGGCAAGCAGCTCAACCTGTCGGCAGTTTTGGAGGTCGTGGCCTTTGGTGTGATGGATCTTGCAGTATTGCTTGTCGGAGTTCCCTGGCTTCTCAGCAGCCGCCAAGGCCCGGCAGGCGACGCACACTACAAAAAAAAGACACATCCGTGACATTTTGGGCCGAACGAAATTTTTTTCTGTCATACATATGACACTTCTATGACGATAATTGTGACAAAACCAGGTATCATCATAGATGTGCTGGGCTCCTACTTCTATGACAAAAAATCATGATAGAAAATGGGCTTTTCATCCTGGGCGGGCCGGAGACGCAGCTGCATGACATTCTTTGGGTCGCCCATGACGGAAAAAACCATGGTAGAAGCGAGGGAGAGGAAAATTTTGGGGAGTTCCTGGTTACGGTGGGAGGTCGGGGGCCGAGCGATGCACGTTTCTCTCGTACATGTACGCGCGTGTGTGCGAGACGTTGGCTCTAACCGAACCCGAGCGAGGCTTTGGGCTCTAACTGAACCCGAGTGATTGCACTGCAGGCTACGTGTTACTGAACCCGAGCGATCGATTGATGGCTGTTAACTGAACCCAATCGAGCGATTCCTTCACTACTGCTGCTAACTGAAGCCGATCGATGCTGCCTCTGGGATGAACAGTGAGCGTTGTGT
>NC_041389.1:67207342-67215817 GCF_002162155.2 Triticum dicoccoides
AGGGCTGGATGAATAGTAGACGGTGGAGGGGTGCCCGTGGAGGGGTGGATGAACAGGACCCCGTGGTGTGGAGGGCTGGATGAACAGTAGACAGTGGAGGGGTGCCCGTGGAGGGGTGGTTGAACAGGACCCCGTGGTGTGGAGGGCTGGATGAACAGTAGACGGTGGTGGGGTGGTTGAACAGTAGCCGGTGGAGTAGCGCACGGTGGAGGCTGGATGAACAGGAGCCCGTGGAGGCTCGAGGAGGTCGACGGTAGCCCGTGGTGGCTGGAGGAGGTCGCCGGTGGAGATGAACAGTATCCCGTGGAGTCCCGTTCTGCGGTATGCCACACCCCTCGTGATGAACAGGACCCCTGTTTCGACCGTAGCGCTCCAACACAAGTCCGTTTCGTCCGTTTTGCGGTACGCCACACCCCTCCCGATCAACAGGACCCCCGTTTCGACCGTAGGAGGTCCGTTTCGTCCGTTTTGTGGTACGCCACACCCCCCGATCAATAGGACCCCCGTTTCGACCGTAGGAGGTCCGTTTCCACCGTTTTGCTGTATGCCACACCCCTCCCGATCAACAGGACCCCGTTCCGAACGTAGGAGGTCCGTTTGCTCCGTTTTGCAGTACGCCAGGCCTCGTTTCCATCGCCTGTTCCATCCAAGCCCTCCTGATGAACACGACCACGCATTCCGTTCCGACCCAGGCGTTCCGTTTCCTCCTGATGAACACGACGCATTCCGTTGCCTCCCCATGAACATGACGCATTCTATTGCATCCCCATGAACACGACGATGATGTTGTTTCTCCGTTCCGACCCAGCCATGTCAACGAGCCCTCGCCGTACGTGTGCGCGAGTAGGCGTTCGAGACCCCGCCCGTATGTACACATATGTGGCTGTATTTTCTTTCTTGCAACCTGGCCGATGTACGTACGTTTACATGCGACGTGCGCGCCTCTACTACGACACGTGCGCGCCTCTACATCCACCAGTATATATGTACGTACACGTTCGTGACCAGAATGACAACGCTACGTACGGTTTGACCAGGTGGGTCCCGACTGTCAGGCACTTCCTTGCGTGCGAAGATGTAGCTGGTGGGTCCCAGCAGTCAGGGGGGCGAATTGTTTTTTTTTGCCTGGACAAACTTCCTTGCGTGTGAAGGTGTAGCTGGTGGGTCCCCGCTGTCAGGTGGAGGAATAATTATTTTGCGAGTAATAAGGAGGCACTTTCTTGCTGCGGCCGTGGACCCAGCTGTCAGCGTCTCGACGCACAGTAATCTTCTGATGGAAGTCGTTCGTTGACCACATTGACCACGCCACACTGAGAGCAACACGGCGGTGGACGACGGCGAGGCCTAGGAAGGGGACGACACAGAGGCAGGGAAGACTCGGCCGTTGTTTCCCACGCGGAGGGGAGTACGACTGTACGAGGGTTTACTGGTTGCACTGCTGTCGCCGGAGAATAACATCAGGTGTGGGTGAGTAGAGAGATGGCTAGGCCAGCGATGGGAGTACGATGGGGCGGTGAGGCCTGCGTGGCAGCACAGCCGGCCGCGGGGAGGAGGGAGCAGGCAGTCTCGCCGGCACTTGTTTGAGCGGCTGGAGCAGGAAGAGCAGAGATTGAAGAAGCACGACGGCCGTTGGATGGACATCCAACAGTCAGTGCTTGTGCATCAACCTTTTTTTAGGAAAGCCTCAAATCTGTGGAAAACAGCATACATCCCATCTGCCATTATTTCTAATAATTTACAGCCCATTTTCTAATTCTTAAGGTTTTTTCTGGAGCCCATATTCTTTTTGTTACCATGACAGCCCATATTGTGGCCACGGCTAAAAAATTATACGAAAATTTGGATATTTTGGTGCAGTCCGAACTGTTTTTAATCCCGAAATTTTGACTCACATTCAAACTGATTTGAAAAATAAATGTATATCAATATAAAATCCAACAAATTCTCCATGCATAAAAATTAATGTAATTTAAAATCTAGAAATAAAAAAAGATATTTGAAACTAATTGCTAGTTTGATGTGTTTTAAAAATGTACAGCCCATTTCTCATTACTGATGGGCCATTTTCTCGGCCATCCAAATGAAAGCTCTCCTCGTCTTGAAAGTTTTGCAGCCCAACGGGCCTGACAAAGTGACTTACTTGGCAAATCCCAAAAAGTTGGGCTGTGGCTGTGGACCCAGCTACCATCCTCTCCACGTACGGTACTCTTCCGACGGAAGTCGTTCCTTGACCACGTTGACCACGCCGCGTGGAGAGCACCACAGCGGTGGACGACAGCGAGCCCTAGGAAGGGGACGACGCGGAGCCGGGGAAGACGCGGTAGTGGAAGCCCGCGCGGAGAGGAGTACGAGGGCTCACTGGTTCGGCTGTTGTGTGAGGCTGCCGTCGCCGCAGGGCCTGGCCAGCTGTGGGAATAGTAGGGGGCGGTGAGGCCTTTGCGGCAGCACATCCGGCCACGGGAGGCAGGAGCATGCGGCACGACCAGCGCTGCTTTGGGCGGCTAGAGCAAGAAGACCAGAGGTTGAAGAAGCACTACGGGCGTTGGATGGACATCGTACGGTCACTGGAGCTAGAATCATTCATATTGACTAAGTTGACAAAGCCGTTCATCCCCATCAACTTAGTAGGCCCACAAGTCAGCCTCCCACCAAGGTGGGTCCCAGCTAGCCGGGGGAGTACTCATTTTTTTGTGCATAATATGGAGGAACTTTCGGTGGGTCTGAGCTGACAGCGGGGGAAACGTTTTTTTCGCGAAATACGGTGGCCCGTCCGATGGGTCCCAGCAGTCAGGGGGAAATGATTTTTTTCGCAAAATACTGGAGGCCCGTCCGGTGGGTCCCCGCTGGCAGGTGGAGGAATAATTATTTTCCGCGTAATAAGGAGGCACTTCCTTGCGGCTGCCGTGGACCCAGCTGCCAGCCTCTCCATGTACTGTACACTTTCGATGGAAGTCGGTCGTTGACCACATTGACCACGCCGCGCCGAGAGCACCATGGCGGTGGACGACAGCGAGGCCTAGGAAGGGGACGACGCAGAGTAGGGAAAGGCGCGGCAGTGGATGCCCACGCGGAGAGGAGGACGAGCGTTCACTGGTTCGGCTGTGGTGTGAGGCTGTCGTCGCTGTAGAATAACAGGGGATGTGGGTGACTGGAGGGATGGCCTGGCCAGTGGTGGGAGTAGTATGGGGGCGGTGAGGCCTCCGCTGTAGCACAGCCGGCCACGGGAGGCAGGAGCAGGCGACACGACCGGCGCTGCTTTGGGCGGCTGGAGCAAGAAGACCAGAGGTTGAAGAAGCACTATGGCTGTTGGATAGACATCATACGGTCACTGGAGTATTGACTAAGTTGACAAAGCCCTCCGTCCCCATCAACTTAGTAGGCCCACAAGTCAGCCCAAGAATATGGTGGGTCCCAGCTAGTAGGGGGGTATTCATTTTTTGGGCGTAATAAGGAGGCACTTCCTTGCGTGCGAAGGTATAGCTGGTGGGTCCAACCTATCAACGGGGGGAACGTTTTTTTGTGAAATACAAAGGACCTTCCTGTGGGACCTAGCTGTCAGGTGGAGGAATCATTATTTTGCGCGTAATAAGCAGGCATTTCCTTGCGTGCGGCCGTGGACCCAGCTGTCAGCCTCTCCATGTACAGTCCACTTCCGATGGATGTCGTTCATTGACCACGTTGACCAGGCCGCGCCGAGAGCACCAGGGCGGTGGACGACGGCGAGGCCTAGGAAGGGAACGACACGGAGCCAGGGAATACTCGGCAGTTGTTTTCCACACGGAGGAGTACGAGGGTTTACTAGTTCGTCTGCCATTGCTGAAGAATAAGAGCATGTGTGGGTGAGTAGAGGGATGGCTAGGCCAGCGATGGGAGTATGGTGGGGCCGTGAGGCCTGCGCGGCAGCATAGCCGGCCGCGGGAGAAGGGAGCAGGCAGTCCCGCCGGCGCTTGTTTTAGCGGCTGGAGCATGAAGAGTAGAGATTGAAGAAGCACGACAGCCGTTGGATGGACATCCAACAGTCACTGCCCTCGTGTGTTGACTAAGTTGACAGGGCGTTGCGTGTGCGTCAACCTTTTTTATGAAAGCATACGCGTCAACCTGTAGTAGGCGCACAAGTCAGCCTCAAATCTATGGAAAACAGCATAAAACCCATTTGCTAATTCTTAAGAATTTTTTTGGAGCCCATCTTCTTTTTATTAGCATTACACCCCATATTGTGGCCACGGTTAAAAAGTATACGAAATTTTGCATATTTCGGGGCAGTCAACTGTTTTTAATCCAGAAATATTGTTTCACATTCAAACTATTTTGAAAAATAATTTATATAAATATAAAATCCAAATAATTGTCCACGCATAAAAATCAATGGAATTTAAGATCTTGTAATGGAAAAAAATTAAAACTAATTCCTGGTTTGATGTGTTTTAAAAATGTACAGCCCATTTCTGGGCAAACCGAATGAAACTCTCCTCGTCTTGAAAGATTTGCAGCCCAGCAGGGCCGATAAAGGAAGTAGGCCTTGTTTGGGTATTTCTTTAAAAAATAGAAATGGGCTAGCCATTTTCAGCAAGAAAAAAACAAAACTGGGCTCATGGTGTGGTAAACATAAATAAAACCCTGGCTAGACGGGCCACAGCCCCCGCACAGCCCCGTTGTTACCCTGATCCGTCGCTAAAACTAGTATAAATAACAACTGCTTGTTCCTCAAAAACACATTGCGCGATTTGCTGGGTCCCTGGTGTCAGCCGCTCGTAGTGTAATTCACTCGTTTATTGACTATGTTGACAATGGCGTGAGCCCCAGATGTCCAACCATTAGGAGGAACCATATTTTTGGGCTTGTACTATAGAGGCACTTGCTTGCGTACTGCCATGACGCTGGTGGGTCCCTACTGTCATCCTCTCCACGTACAGTCATCTCCTTGTTCCTCTCGGTTGTTGACGACGTTGACAATGCAAGAGGGCGGCGCACCGCACACGGCGAGCGAACCAAGGACGCAAGGCGGAGGACCACGGCGAGGCCTTGGACGGAACGAACAGGGGCCGTTGAAGATGCGCCGGTCCAGTCGCAGGCGGAGGGGAGTACGAGGGTTAACTGGTTTGGGCGCGGGTGCATCTTGGGGCGGACGTCGCTGGAGAATAACAGGACGTGTGGGGGAATAGAGGGAGGGACTGACCGACGTTGGAGGGTACGTACGGTAGGGCGGCGGAGGCGCAGCCAGCCATGGGAGGCGGGAGTAGGCGGAGCCGATGGGGTGGTTTGGTTTGGGCGGCTGGAGGAAGAAGAAGACAAGAGATAGAAGATACACGACAGATGTTGGATGTCAACGGCTGGTAGGGATAATCGTTTGTTGACTGGCTAGTAAGTCGACACCACCTTGGATAGGCTATTTCCTCGCGGGTCCCAAATGTCAGAATCCAAATCTATCACGGTCATGCAGCCTTTCCTATGAAAATTTATAGCCCATTTGCTGTGCTAGTTCGTAATAAGTTTGTGGGTGCTGGAGGGGGCTAATCACTTGGCTTCTGTAATGCACAGTGAGCTCAAGCACCCGGCAAGAGTGATGTTATTTCCCTTCGTTGGGATTTGTTACAATATTGCACTCCAAATTAAACGAATGGCAAGCCATTTGCCTTGTTTCAAAGAAAATATGACAGTCACAGCCGAGTTGAAAAGGGCAGGAACATCTAACTCCAGCTTATAAACTATACAAAAGCACGAGGGTTAATTGTTCATCAGGTTTACAAAACAAACAAGATTGAAAAGGGCAACAACATCTAACTCCAGCACTGTTTTCGGCAGTCACAGTCAAATGGATCCATCAGGTCCATAGAATGAACATCCTGGGTCGTAAAATTTACTGGACTATGACCACAATATGTTGTAAATAGAAGCCCGACACGTTCAGAAGCTCTTTTGCTCACCTGGAACTCCTTTTTTTGCTCTTCGACATACCCATCCGTCAAAACCATGCTGCTGATAAACATAAGCCTGATGGACAATAGTAACCTCGCATTCAGCAGGAAGAATGTGACAAATCTTGTGTTTGCACGGTTGGCTACATATCGTTCTAGCGTTATTGTCTTCAATCGAATCTCATGAGAAGTGAGAAAATACCGATGCTTGCGAATCCGCTAATTGGTTATAACTTTCTTACCCCGTCCTGTTGCCTAAATAGACATGAAGATTGAAAACAGTTAAGGTCTAAAAGAAGAGTGTCGAAAGAGCAACAGCTGAATGCGGCCTTCCAATGTGCATGAAATTATCACCTTTATATACAACTTCTCCAGACATGGAAAGCATTGCAGCAAGCCAATAATCTTGTTCAGATCAAAACTATTCATTTGGATATATAAGATCTTGACAGAATCCAGCACCATTGATAGGCCATCCATGGAGAAACTCTTCATTGAGCATAGAACATAATATTAGTACAAAATGTGTACTCCAAGATGATATATAAATTATGCGCAGAAATTTAAAATGCAGCTTATGGTTACAAGTGTAGATGATAATATAAACTACCTAAAGAATTGTGGAGCCAAACACCATATTGAAATGAGCACAGAGATCATGTATTACACCCAAGGTCTCCAGTTTAGGCGCAGAGAGGACGATTATTTGCAATGGTGAATAACTAGAATCAAAGACCAACCTTTAAAGTGAAGGGGCATCTTGGATGATGAACTGCCTTCTGTCAAAAGAAATTCCAATTCTTCCAAGGTTAGGCTACTTTATTTGCAACTAGAGTGGATGATGCTGTGCAATGAGGCCTCCGATATATGAACCCGCACAAGTGAAAGTTTCTTGAGAAATGGGAGTCGAAGGTTTAGTACCAGATTGTCTGGTAGGTAGCACAGCGCAAAGGTGGCGGTGTGGAGAGAGGACGAAAACCGCGATATGGACATCGGTGCTGAGGGCACAAGTTCATGCATTATGTATGTGGTATGTGATTTCCAGGGGAATAGTAGAACTCAAGCAGCTGTAGTTCTGTGAATTCAGGGGATTTCAGCCAGGCGTCCACCGTGCAGGGCATGGTATGCTTGCTCAGGTAGCATGACGGGATGCAGAGGCTTTGAACAGAGCCCTGGTGGGAGGAGATGATGGCTCTGGGGATTTCAAAATCATTGAAGAGAGATAGCTGACGACAGTCGAGGTTAGGGGGCATGGCGCGCCATAGAGGGCGCCACCGAATTGAGAGGACTTGGGTGCGGCAGCAATTCTTGGTGGAGAGAAGCGAGGTGATCTCCCCAAGGACGGCGTCCGGGAGATCGCTGATGCGGTCCACCCTAGATTCTACGGGTTCCTGGGATCCGGTGGGGGCGGGGTCACCGCTTCTCCCCGTGCTACCGGGTGCGGGATCTACAACAGGCGTTGCCGCTGGCGGGAGCCTTATCTTCTTGGCGCTGGGGTCAGCCGACTCCATTTTTCACGAGGGCGTCATGTCGCGCTCACGGATTTGAGCAGAGTAACGAATGACGAGCTTAGTTGTAGTGCGAGCGAAGAAGAAGGGGAGCTAGGATTTTTCTGTAGGAGTGAGGAAGAAGGGGAGCTGGGGTTTTCTATAGGAGTGAGGTGAGGAATTTGGGGGTACGAGTGGAGCGAGCTGACGTGAGGTGGGTGGGAGCGAGGAGGAAGTAGAGCACCCAGGTTTTTTTGGGGGGCGGTGTGCTGGGTGTGGGTAGCGCCTGTCATTCAGTAAATATATGGGCTTTTGAATTGATTTTACTATTTACTAGTGTGTATGGGCTATTTTGTCTTGGGCCTAGAGAAACAATTACTACTAGTACAGTGGAGACACTCTACAACTACCCAGAAAAACAATTACTACTAGTACAGTGGAGACACTCTACCGCTTTTGACTCCTCCTAGGTCACTGAAACGTCTCCCTCTACTGAATGCCGTTATACTTTTGTTCGCCGACATGCTGGCCATGCAGCGCGCGGGCCCAAGTGCCATCCACCAAATTAGAAGGCAGTATGCAGGCGGAGAGTCACCCCGGTCGTAGCACGGCAGTAACGAGCCGTCGTATCACAAAACCCCATCTCCCCACAGTCTAAGTTTGACGGACGAAGCAACCATCATTTCACTCTTCGCCGAATCCCCTTCTCCCTCACCGTCTTCAAGAAAGGCAACACTCACATCTGCCACTGTTCTTTTCTCCGAACGAAGGAAAGGTAAGCGGATCCGTGATGTTGGTATATTTCGTTCAGAGAAAAAAAAGAACTTTTGCAAAGCAGTAACCGATCCTCACTCTCTTTTTTGTTTCTTTGTCATTGCGATTGTGTTTTCCTTTCAGTGGTCTCCTAGTATTCGTCAGTTTCATGATGGACCAAGGAGAACCAGGCAAAGATTTGCTGATATTGGAGCAGATGCGGGAGGCTGATCCCCACGAGACAGAGAGCTCCAAGAAGATGGAGGCAACCACCGAGGCGACCCCAGATACGCTCACGGCCACTACTCAGATGGTCAATG
>NC_041389.1:67216074-67236902 GCF_002162155.2 Triticum dicoccoides
CCCCCGCTGAGCTGCCCAAGGTGATTTCCTTCTTTGCCGATCTCGATTGTGGTTTTTCATCTAAGTATGTGGTGACTTTTTTAGAAAAGGAAGTATGTGGTTATTAATAATGTAAAATTTTATTAGCTTCGATGCCATGCTATACATAGTGGTTTCTAATACTGAAAAGTAATTCATAATTTGTTTCTGTTTCAATTAGAGCCCTGATGCAGACAAGGATTGTGTGGTTGTACATGTCACTCGCTATGAGGCGGATGACCTGAACATACGCACTGGGAAAATAGAGTTCTTAGGCTGTTGGATCTTGGAAGCCATTTGCAGTTATACCAATGAAGAGTTGTATTCCAGCCTCACTGTTGTCAGGCGTGTTGTCCAGGGTGTACTGAAGCACAAGAAGTTCAAAGCTACTCTTTCGTTTGTGAGGAATACTGTTCTTGTCATGCTTACGCAGGAAGATGATGTGGCATGCCTCCACAAACAAGTTTATCAGTGAAAAGGTCACAAGGTTGTCTTCATGAAGGTTCACAGGATTGAGCTGCTGCGGGACGTCCTCGATGATGTTCATGAAATAGATCGAGGCATGAAATAGTTGCCCCAGCTAGTGTTTAATATTAGCTTGGATTGTGTCTAATTATCCAAACCTTGCCTGTTATCGACCCCTCTGGTCTAGTAATATGTTTGAATCCGTCTATGGAAACTGCTGCTACTTTTGTGTGCCCGTGAATCATGTGAGAACCATCGTAATTGTTGCCGAAACAGATGCGTCCTCACTAGTTTTTACATGAATATGGCATGGTAAGACATAAGTTGTCACGGTTTATCATACGAGCAGTGTGTGTTTTGATGAAATAGAGCACTCGTTCAAGAACCGTGCGCCGACGTATACATAAGTACTTGTAAACACTGTTGGTGCTACCCCACTTGTAAGCAGTTGTGCAAAACACGGCACATTGGCTCAGCTTGCTTCAACACTAGGCTATCGACCAGCTAACAATCAACAATCTGCTCTCTGACATATAAGCAACTATGTATCTTGTTACAGTCATTCATGCAGTTAATTGAGGCCACAATGTAATAAATTCCAAGCATTCACACGCTAGTCCAGTGCTCATGTGGAACACTCACATTAAACTCGTCTTCATAAAAAACTTGAAAAGCATAAGTTAAGCAATTTTATACATTTCAATGATTCATAGAACATAACAAACATATACTAGTTCACAGCAAAAGACAAAGTTGTGAGAAGGTTTACAAATCAGGAAAAAACAAGCAAGGCTTCTCTAAGCAAAGGGCCTCCCGGCAGGCTTAAATTTCCTGGAGTTTACTCTGGTTTTTTCTTGTTGCCACCATTCAGGGTTAGGTTCTCTCATTCCAGAATAATCAATTATAATTGTGGTCTCGGCTGGAAAGCTGAACTGAACCATGCAGTGTACTAACCAGCTGAAATGCTTGTGCATTCCACTAAATTTAAGCACCGCTATTTGCAGAAATAAGGAGACCACAATGCCTCTTGTCCGCGCACCTGTCCAAAAAACCGCCGTGCAGCCATGCCAGCAAGTCCTCGGTCCATGGATGAACTGGTAGAAAGTGCATTCCGGACTAGGATGCAGTTGTTTTCGCTCGTCCCTGCACTGCAATCAGGAAGTAAAACGTACGACAGCTTCTTTTAGATTGTGTTGGTCATTCTACCTTAGTTACTACAAATATAGGGATACCTTGAAGACGGGAGGTTAGACGACGGCAACGAGGGATATCCATCTCATTTTGCACAGTTGTACTAAAACTGAGGTGTGTGCTTTTGATTGCGCGGATAGAAACGATACGGAGACAGACATCCTGAAACGATATGGAGACAAACATCCCTATTTGTGCAAATACGAAATACGGTTATTTAAACAGTGCCAGATATTAGTACTTTCCCCCGTTTGCTCTTAGAACCAAGTTCTAGATTCATGCTATAGCTTTCCCACTTTCTTCCCTGTTTGAACCAACGCTTTGTGTCGACTGTATGAACTAGCTTTACTTCTAATAATAGTAGAAGTCTAGGTGGCTTTGGAACAGCAGACGGAAGTAGAAAAGGATCCACACGAAGGGAGCTGGGGCAGTAGAGCAAGGCAGGTTTCGAAGGAATATATACCTGAGGGTCGTTGGCATGTGGCAAAGATGGCGTCGGGAGGCCGCATCTTGGCCACAATACTACAGGGAGGAAGAAGGGGTCGGAGGCCCTCCCGAGCCGGCGCTCTCTCGGAGAGAACGGCACGGCCGCCGATTGGGACGCGCGGGCAGCCGTTGGTCTCCTCCCTCGCCGCTAATGACATCGTGAACGATGCACCTACACCCCTGCCCTGGTCGAGGTTGTTCGGCCGGATTTGTGACCAGTCGTGAGCTGAGAGAGAGTGTGGCCACCTATGTGTTGCTTAGATCTGGAGAGCATGAGAGAGTGAATGAGAGGAACCCTAGTAAAGCAAGCGCTAAGGCTCCTGCTTTTTATATAGTGGAGTGATTTTGTTGTACCAGCTTCAAAAAAATGCGCTCCTACGTGTGCCCGCGAGTTGGTGTGAGAGAACTAGTGCATGCGTGCACCGCTTCTCTTCGTGAGAGTACAATATACTATGCCCAAAGAACGTTCGCCGCAAGAGTAATAGTATAAGTGTGTGACGTGTGAGCTAAAATAAAATGTGCGCGCCGTCTTTTGTTTTTTAGAAGTTCTGAGGGTAGGGTGTGAAGAGCACATATGTGCGTGACGACTACCTGCAGATAGACGGTGGGTGCGACGTGCGAGTCTGCGAGAGGACTCGCGAGAGTCGTGACTCGTGAGGGTGCGTGTGCGTGAGAGATAGGGGGCACGTACCAATGCAATGCATGTGTCCGTAAATCATTATCCGACAAACGTTTGCCACAAGCCTTTTCCTGACGAACGCCGTAAGAACCGTTAGATCGGCATCCGACAGTGTCAGTTTTGCCATGTCATTTAACAGAACAGCCACTCCTCCTACACACAAATCTTCCACGTGAGTGTTAGCAACTGCCGTATGCTCCCTCCGTTCCGAAATGCAATGCATATAGCTTTATTCAAAATTCGAACCTCGCAAACTTTTACCGAGTTTTTGTGTACCAAATTGCACATGTAGAATACCATGTATATATCATTTCATTCATCTTCGAGAGTTAACTATAAAGATGGGTGAGGAGTCTACAAAGAAAGACCATCATATCACCCGCAGCAATTTCAAGCATCCTTTTGTGTCGAGGAATATCATAGGAACTCTATAAGATATGATTTTTATAGGATTTTTCCTTTAGAGCCAATTGGTTCATAGGAATAGATTCATATACTCCACATTTCAAAGGAAATAAACATGATATCATTTCTATAGCTTTAGAGCCACTAGGTTCATATGAATGGATTCCTATACTCCCTTAATTTTAAAGGAAAATAAACATTAGCGTATATTCAATAGAAAAGTTCCTATGATATGAACCAAATTACATATCTTTTCTAATCCCTCCTCATAGGAATTGAGATACATGTCATCTCTAGATTCAATAGAAAAGTTCCTATGATGTGAACCAAATGACATCTCTTTTCCAATCCCTACTCGTAGGAATTGAGATGCTCCATGTCATCTCTTTCCCTACAACTTCCATGTATACATCTTCTATTCCTAAATAGATAGTACAACCCACTAGTAGCTTTTTTCCAAAACATGCAACTATGGCACAAGAACTATATAGTGTGCCAATAACTTTGAAAGATGGTCGCTGGATGAAGCTAACCTGACAGTGCAGAGATAGGCAAATCCGAGCACTACTGGCCATTGGATATCATCAACATTCCACCAGATCTGCCACATGTACAATTTGGAAGACTCCATGGTTGAACTTAAGCATAATGCACAAACCTCGAAACACAAGCACTTCTCCTTTGTTCTAGAATCTTCTGTATCATAATTGATTATTTTTTTCTAAATGAATTGCCATTATTTGTTTTTTACTTTATGATTTACAGTGCACAACCCCATGAATCTTGACATTTTTATAAAACTAATTGATTTTGAATGAGATGAACTATAAGAACTAAACGAACATCTAAATTATGCATATATGACTCAAAGCTTTACATGCTATAGTGTGTATTTATTCATAATTTGGTTTCAAAATCTCATGCATTCAATACATGTGTACCTTACTAGTTTTGAGTAGAGTAGCAAATTTCACGCGGCCCTAGGTATATCAAAATGCATGGCCCATGCATCATTGCCTTTCGGTCGAACCTACGTCCACAATTTTTTGTACATACTATATCTCCACTGATCCCCGAACCCAAAATGCTGCCTCGTTCCCGTAAAACCAAGCGGACCACACATATTTAAGGCATCGACTCGAACCCGTTTACTACGACGTGGCCCCGCATGCCGTAGTACTCCTACAAACCCTACTGCCGCACTCATCATCGGTTTTCAGGGAGAAGCCGATTTGTAGTGGAGGCGCTTTAAAAAAAAGATCTGTAGTGGAGACCCCTACCCTAGGGTGCCCTAGGTAGCTGCCGCTCGCATCATTGTTTTCTCTTTTCATTATGCTCTTGCGCCCTAGAGTGAAATGATGGTTGCTTCGTCCGTCCAGCTTAATGCGGGAAAGGTGGGGCTTTGTGATTTGACCCCTCATCGCTCATTTTCTACTACTGCGGCGCTATGAGCGGGGTGCCTCCAATTCCAACTGCTGCTCCGAACAGTAATTTGGTGCATCGTACGTGGAACAAGACGGTGGATGAGCCACATGTCGGCCAAAGGGGTCCTGTTAAGTGTGTCGCCATTTCGTGTGCGGACTGACCCTGCTTGAGTTGCTACGCCAACACGACAGGAGCAGCCTACCACTTGGTTTTGCTCCTTGGTGAATCCCGACTATATTGATCTAAAAAGATACATGCTAAACTACCCTCTCTGTCTCGGGTTTTTTATTTTTAGGCGTCTTGGTTTATAGGGCCTACACGTAGTTCTAGGTCATCCATTTGACTAACTAAATACGAGT
The DNA here is from genome assembly GCF_002162155.2 of Triticum dicoccoides. Taxonomy (NCBI): domain Eukaryota; kingdom Viridiplantae; phylum Streptophyta; class Magnoliopsida; order Poales; family Poaceae; genus Triticum; species Triticum dicoccoides. Next base: position 67,221,103 of record NC_041389.1, read on the forward strand.
TACTATGTCACAAAAAGTATATCATTGGATTCTTAAGCGGATGTAGTTGTATTTAAAAGTCGAGGGCGGGGCTTTTCCTGCGCGGTAGGCGGGGCAGTTCCACCTAGTCAGTTTGATAGAGACGCGTGAAGACGAGGGAGTAGGCTGCTGCAAACGTAGGGCTGTGTGATTTGACGGTGAGTTACTGCTAGACAGGTGGGGCCCCGTGATTTGACTTGCCATTATCATTTTAACTGCGGCGCTACGACCGGCGTGAGTCTCCCGATTCCCGACCACCTCCATACAGGTGCTTCTCCCTATGCTCCACCATGTAGTAGAGGCTAGCTCTTGCATGAGAGCCCACTTCTCCACTTTTTCCTTGCCTCTCTTTCCTCCACATATGCAAAAATGCCATGTAAAGCGCACTATTGTACTTACTTGCTCCTACAGGTGCTTAAGCTTCCCACATAGGCATAAAGTATGATGTGGCAAGTTAATCAAGAATAGAGAGACTAGTTTGGTGACCCAAGGAAGAAACGGTGCTAAGCGCGTGTACCAAGGTGAAAAGACAATTTTGAGTCTATAGCTAATTAAATGAAGCAAACTTAGCAACACCATTTCATTGGAAGAGCTCACTCCTTGGCAAATGCAATAAATACTATTACTCTTGTGTCCCATAATATAAGAACGTTTTTGGCACTACACTAGTGTCAAAAACGTTCTTATATTATGGGACGGAGGGAGTACGAAGAAAGAGATAGAGAGAAGTAAAAAAAATACACTTATAGCCAAACTTATAGCCAAAACCTTGTTGTAGTATGAGTGACTAAGTGATGAATATGTATGACATGCCAACATCAGATAGCCTAACGCACCGTGTTAAATCTCCAAGGGCGCGACCGCATGAGCGACACGACGGTCGTGGTAGGCGCGACCACGATACGGGCTGCTGGCAGCCCTTGGATCTGAGATCAAACGGTCACATGCTAAGTTGCTGAAAATTTGCAGAATAACCCTCCAGGATAGGATATTCACCCATAGGTCTAGAATGACGCCATGCAACCGTTCGATCTCAGATCCAAGGGCTCTCGGAAGCCCGTATCATGGGAAAATGGAAAGCCACTACGCTGGCGTTCGCATGCTGGCAGTTCGCTCCTACTCGTCCCCGCACGTCCTTCAATACTACGGTGGTTCGCTCCTAGTCGTCCCGTCCATTCACATTATGGCAGTTCCACTAATCCTAACCCTCCTCCCAAATACATGGCATCCCAAATCTCCACGATCAGCGGTGAGTACAAGGTTAGAACCATCACCGGCAATGAGTTCAACGTCATCTAGACCCGTTCTTCCGCGACGGTGAAAGGATGCCTTTCTTGCTTCAGACGCATGTTCAAAAACTCAGATGATGAGTGGGTCGCTGGGCTAGATGTTGAGTACACCACAGTCGTGGACGAGAGAAGGATCTAAAGGACGAAGAGAGGAAGACGCCCGCCGTGATCCAGGTTTGCGTACATAACGTTTGCTTGGTCTACCACTTATGCCATGCCGACGTTGAGTGCCAGGATTTTAAGAACTTCCTCAAGGAGAAAACAATGAAATTCGTTACTGTAGACTTTAAGAATGACGAAGAAGTCCTGGGTCAGATCGGCCTCGTTGTAGGCAACCCCTTCGACCTCCAGAAGAATCGGCTGGTGCCCTCTCGTCAGCCTTCAATGCTGACACTGGCAGGAGCCATGGTTCATCCTTCGTACCGTAACCTGGAGAAACCTCATTACACGTTTCATCGTCATGCATGGTAGCGGAATGTACTATATATAGACCACATCCACTACGCTGCAATTGATGGCTACCTTTGTTTCAATATCTACAAGGGTTGGATGAAGAGCAACATCCAAGTGTGCGGTTCAAGCAAAGAAGTATTGGCCAAGAGGAAGAGGGACAAGGACGAAGTCGAGGACATGGACGGGGACTCCGAGTAAGGTGGCAGTGTCGGTGCTCATGGTGGTTCTAAACTTCTAATGAAGTGTCTACCGGATTAGTTGCATAGTTTAATTTCAGGTGTGCTTAGTTTAATTTGAGGGGTGTGTTGTGCTGAGCCCCCAGCAAAACTATGTTATGTTTCTTCTCGTTACTTTAACTCTTCAGTCTGTACATAGTACTAGTATTTCGTTAATCGAATTTAGCACCCCAATTAAGCACGTACTAGCTTTTTTAATAGTACTATCTGCATAATTTGGCGATGAGCGCTCTCTATATGCACCACCTTTTTTTAATTTCAATTTTAGCTCCATGGCGCAATCCATCGATAGTACTAGTGTACAAGAGTATACATTTTTTAAAGGCTAGAGTACTGTTCATCACATATATAGCCAGTTAAATTCTCAACCTAGAACGACGTGCATGCCATGTAGTAAACCCATATGGAGGAAGTATAGTAAAAATGAGGTGATTTTACCGAGCGATCGGCGGGGAGCATGGCCTGTCATGCGGTCCCACGTGTCATGATGTACCAAGGTGAGGCGCGTGTCTCTCTTGAGGCAGAAGCAATACTAGTACGTGGTTTGAGATGATGGCGAACCGAAGTGTGAAATAATGGTTGCTTCGTCCGTCTGGGAAGGTGCGGCATTGTGATTTGACGTCTCATTGATCATTACTACTACTGGGCCGGTACGAGTGGGGTGCGTCCCCCTTGCTTTTCTGCACTCCTATTTGGTGCTTGACACGTCGACCCGGTTGCTATATGTCCCAGATGTCGGCGACAGGAAGTACATAATTCATGAAAGGGAGCATCGACGGAGGAGTATACTACAGAATTCATGAAAGGGAGCGACTTAGTTTGGGAGAAATCTATTCTTACGAAGTACGTACCCACTAGGGTTTAGAGGGCTCATATAAAAAACATTCGTTTTTCCGTTTGATATGTCCCAATTCTACTATACTAGTAGTAGTACCATTACATGTTGGATTTCGAGGTGCGTTAGATCACCCGACGCAAGCAGTGTCAAGAGGAAACTAACCAATGCATGTACAAGTTCATGGAAATTTAGTGGTCATTCATGCATTCGTTCTAATTAATGCCTCAGTAAACATAACTTATTGAGAAAAACGAGCGTACTAATTACTTGTGCAAACTATGAAATTAATTCGACCACTCACCGTCTACCTTGGTTGGAGAGATATTGAAATTGAGCCATAAACTGGAAAGGAGGGAGTAGTAACTTTTGTCTCGATTACTATTTGTGGCCTTGTATAGATGCAGAATGTATTTTTTTATAGTGGCCTTGTATAAGTAAATGGAGGGAGTACTAACCAAAGCACATAGTAGGGACGAGGAGTAAACGGAGGGAGTAGTAAATTTTTTTCCTCGTGCTGCGAGCCACCGCGTGCGTGGGCGAGCGAGCGGGCGTAAAGGCGTACAGTAGTAGTAGTACTACTACTACTGCTCGTAAGCAAGCTTCACCTCATCCTGCTAGCCACCGCGCCCATTGGCGGGGGAGACGGCGTACTAAGCAAGCTTCTTCTCGTTCTGCGAGTTGACGGGACACATCAAAAGTACTCCAGTGTATAGACCTTGCCTCTAAGGTAGGCCCCACATGGTTTGCCTCTTTTTTAATTTAACATAACGCGTCAAGTCGCAATTTGTTTGTTCACCCGTGGTAGACGATCCTCCCTCCACACGGTGGACAACTAGTACATGTGCCAAATTACCACGTGGGCTGCCTTTTTTCGTACAAAAATGAGCTCCACCGTGTACCCGCGCAGGTGTGGTTGGGAAAGAGACGGGAGTACGTGCACCTCTTCTCTTCATGCACGTCCCCCGCCCACGTAGGTGAGTACAAACCTAGACATAATGCGCCGTCCATCCCCATGCCTCCGCCCAGTCCGACCACCAATCACCACCACGCCCCACTCCTCCTCACCTTATCTCTCATCCTTCTCCCTCCATTTTTATATACAAGGGGCCACTATCAAAATTTCAATTTGCATATATACAAGGCCACTAACACTAATCGATGCAATATTAATGGTGTTTTCCTCGTGGTACTAGCAACGGAGGACATTAATTATCCCTTGCATGCATGCAGGTGTTTGTAAAAAAATGCATCTTGATGTTCCGTGCAATGCACGGGCATCTTGCTAGTCCATGAAAACAACACATGGCAAAATTCCACGGCGAACGAGGGATTTGAATCTTTTGGGAGGGGCTGTTTAGATCTTGCCCGGGGTAGCCAAAATATTGGCGACCCTTTTGTCCACCGGTGCCTTTTCCACCGATGAACGATGAATGGCTCCGGTGCTCATGCTGTCATGCATCCTCCAACACGCATGTTGGAGACGAGCTCGCACGAGCTGTATTTTTTGGTCCCACAACGCCGCCTGAGCCACCCGCAGACCGACCGATGACTCGCAAATTACGCCATCCAACCGTAGTCGTGCACATTATGACAGCAACTCAACCAACCGGACGAAATTCACGCAAACACATAGACAAACTGATATTTCTTATAAACAACAACGGAAATCATATAAAATACCGGATTTTCATACAAACATGACGGATTTCATTACATTCAAATGAACTACGCAATGCTAGTTCTGGACAGCACAGGTAGATAATACCTGGCCTAAATGGTCGCCCGCCGATCGATTTGTGTTCCTCATGTCCGGCAGCATGATCACCGGACTGTCGGGAGCCCCGGAGGTATATGTTTCAGTGCGAAGGACGGATCGCTTCCCCACTGCCCAATTGATATCATTGGCTGGTGCCGAAGATGATGGTGGATGGCACCGGTTCGAGTTCATCACCGGCCACTACTTCGCCACGGCCGGCACCGGCTCGAATTCATCCTAACATTCCCCTCTTCCGTGGAGCCCATGCGGGGTCGACGAAGGTCCTCGCAACAAAAGGATCCGGCAAGACGCCTGCTGTGTACGCGGGCGTCGCCTCCGCGGTGGCCTTCATGGGACCCAAGCGGCGGCGGTCTCCCGTGTTCTACTTCTCCTCGATGATGGCGGCGGACGCGGAGGCGCTGGCCACAGACTCGTCGCTCTCCGCGCACCCGGCTTCTGTCGCTGCTTGCATGGCGTGGCCACCGGCATGGGAGTCTCGACCATAGAAACGGGAGACGCGGTACGAGGCGGCGGCATGGACGGCAGCAACGACGCCCGTGCGCCGCTCCTTATCGAGCTGGCGTGGAGCGGCGAGTTGCTGAACCGCGCGCCGGCTTGGGGCGGCAACTGGCTCCGTCGTGCGAGGGGAGGGAGGTGGATCAGCGAGCTGCATAGCTCGTATCCGGCAGGCTCACTACTAGGGAAAAGTCTAGCAGCAGCGCGGGTTTTAGGTGTATCAGTAGCGCGGGGACCGGCGCTACTAATAAGGCACTACAGCTAACACGTAGGAGTAGCGCGTGCTCACCAGCGCTACTACTACTCAAGTGTAGCAGCAGCGAGCTTAATGGAAGATCGCTACTGCTAATATCTATAGCGCGCTTCTACTGTGCGCGCTACTGCTACTACCGCACTGCTGCTAACTTTTCTCCACTCACTACTGCTAATTTTAGTAGTTTTTTGTTTTTTTCGGCATATTTGTTTTGTATTTGAACAGGCTTTATAGAATAATCTTTAGCATATACAAATGTCATCATGATACACATACAAATGCTTGCGAGACCACAAATGTAATCATAGCATATACATACAAATAGACTCATCATAATCATCATCCAACACAAAGTGGTATCTTGTCATCATCTCGAAAATAGCAATACATGCAAGTCTCGAATACTTGCAACTACAACGTCATCCATCTAAACGAAGGTATACGCGAGAAGAGCTATCACTATGAGTGAGAGCGGAACTATGCAGTACATGAGGTGGCGGTTACGTGTCCTCTCTCACGCTAGCATGAACCTCAAGTAACTAGCTTCTCCTTCTTGTCTGCTTCTGAAGCCTTTATGGCTGGCGCCTGAGAATCCATTCAATTTCACCTGACACTCATGCCACTCGTTGTACACCCCCGGAACCTTCCCTTTGTACATGATATAGCACCTCCATTTCGCCATCAAGAAACTAGGTACTTGTTAGAGATGCATGTTCATAAAGAGGATGTACAATCATATATATGCAACAAAATATACTAGAGCAACACCGAAAATGAAAGGGTTAGCAACTAGATGCAACATACAGTACAGAAATTAATTAACTAGAGGTACACAGGTGTCACGACCGGTTTTCCAGTAAAATTCTTATTGAGAAACCGATCTTTTTGAGTCCAGTATGAGGAAATTCCTCCTTACTGGTAGACAAAATCTTGATATAGTAAGCCAGTAGCATAAAATATATTACAGGGTCGAGCTAAGGGTGCTCAACAAATTAATACAAGCACGCCAATAATTATACATAATGGTGGATATGACACAATGGTGTGGTGGCATACTACTGACTTGAGATAAAAGTGGTGGTGGAATATCACAGTGGAGTGGATAACACGACTCCTAAACTGGCAGCTCATCGAGCGTCGAGGTGATGCTCGATGAATCTATTCGGGTAGCGGAAGCGGATATAATACAGTAACCAAATCCAGGATCACTCGAGACTGACTGGGACTCCTCTAGGCGTCGGACTCGCTATCAAACTCTTCATCCATGAGATTGCCTTTGTCAACATCTGGCTAAATCAACAATCCAGGTGAGTACTTTGAAAGTACTTGCAAGACAGTTCGGACATAAGATATAACAAATGCATGCATGAATGCGTCATGAGTAATTAGTAATGCACATTCAATTTAATAAATATTGGCACAACATGATAAGTAAAAAGGGAGTCGGGCGGTAGTCTTCCCGAAATCCCAACAAAATAACTGATAACCGATCGGGTGTCTGGAGTGATGCCTCGAAGGGTGAACAAATAAATAATCATGCCGCAGTCGGGCGTCTAAGCGACACCACATAAAGGGCTTATATTGAAAGTAAATGACATGCGTGCCACAGTCAGACGTCGGAGCGACATCGCAGAAAGGGCCTACATCCAAAAGTAAATAACAATTGAGCCATAGTCGGACGTCTGAGCGACATCGCAGAAAGGGCTTATATCGAAAGTAAATAACAAGCGTGCCACAGTCGGACGTCTGAGCGACATCGCAGAAAGGGCTTATGTCAAAAGTAAATAACAAGCGTGCCACAGTCGGACGTCTGAGCGACATCGCAGAAAGGGCTTATATCAAAAGTAAATAACTAGTGTGCCACAGTCGGACGTCTAAACGACATCGCAGAAAGGGCTTAAATTTCATTATTCATATCTGTTAAACTCACAAAGATATAATACCCATAGGAAATATTCAACACATAATAATAAACGGGTTAGTCCATCCACAGGAATAAACATTTAACCGGACTTAACACTCATGTTGTTTACCGGAGTTTTTGTCACTGAGACTGACACTTGACAAGATAAGTTGAACACAGTACTTGGACATGGATAAGATGATTCAATGGATTTTTTACTCTGCAGAGTTTGTACTAAATTACCCACAGCCAACGGATTTCCGTAGTCACGAAGGACTAGTTCCGTTTACGGTATTTCGGAAGAAACACATCTAACCAGTACACACCCATCCCACCTCATGAAACCAGGAATCACCCAAGACAGCGTTCAAGAAAAACTTTGAGACGGGGAGATCACAATCTCGAATAGCATGGGATCAAATTTATATACACGCGCTCTAAGGGGTGCCCCCCTCTCGGTCCCAACCGGAAACACCCATGCCCCCTGACCGGATGACTGGCTTTAATCCAGGGCCATAGAACCCTCATCACGGCCTCTCGATTTGGTGTGTACCGGGAAAGCGGTTTGCAACTTACTAAGCCATATCCCTTGCGGAAAACATGTGGTAGTACAGGAAGGGAAAACGGATGGAAACTGGACTGATTCATGTTGACACTGGAGTCAAATAGTCTTGCATAAGACTGGCATGCTACAACACTGCCATCTTACCCATTCTCATGCCATCATATGGCCATGCAAACTCATATCCAACAACTTATGGATTTTCGAAACTCACTTGCCTCAACTTTGCATGTAAAATGACATTCATCGTGATGCTCATAAACATGCCATGAAAGTACTTAATGCAAACATATCAAAAGTTCAAACATGCTTGCCTGGTTCGGAGTAGTCGGAGCCTAGCTTGGTGAAGTTCGCGGTTCCGTCACCTCCTTCGGCATCTACAACATAAAGAAACATACGCGCTAACGAAAATACCATGAGGTGCACAAAAGTATTCCAAATTTTTTTCAAATAAACATGATAAAAAAACTAGACAAAAATTTAAAGAGGACAGAAAAAGAATCAGTCAAAAATCTTTTTATGTTTAAAAGTTATAAGGGTTTTAATCCAAGGACCTTTCTGTAATGAAACAGAAACTTCTCAGGGGGCTGAACCGAAAAAGACCAGAAAACCGCTTCAGACTGAAAGCGTATTTGCTCGAATGCATTTTCAGAAAACGTTTCGTTTAAAAGAAAAGAGAGACTGACGGGGGGTCCCACCCGTCAGGTTTGAATTTTCAAACGGGGAGAAACAGAGCTCGTCGGCGCCCGACGGCTGCGGTGGTCGCCGGCGGCGATCGACGGCGAGTTAGGAGGATCGGAGAGTAGCTACATGCTCAGCGTGTCCTTCCGCGTCGGTGGGTGGTGGTGGTGGTCGTCGCCGGGCACCACGTCGACGGCGGTCCTTGCTTCGGCGAACGGTGGCTCGGGTGGAGTTGGATCCCGTCCGGGAGGGCTGCGGAGGTCAAATTGAAGCCTGGGTTAGATCACTAGGTGCTCAAGGAGACTACTGACGAGGTTTGGGCGGCGGGGATGGCCTCACCGGGGTGGATCGAGCTGGTGGCCGAGGCGGATCGGGGCGGCCGAAGTTGGGGGAGGAGACCTCCTCGAGGTCCTCCTAGTGGATTGGCGGGGTCCTGGTAGGTTGCAGTGGTGGTGCATGCTCGAGAACGAGCTCGGGACCTCTTTTTATAGGCGATCCGAGGTGGTGGCCGTGAACGGGGATCTCCGGCGATGGTTATGCAGGCGCAGTGCTTGGTCAGGGAGTTTAGGAGATTGGGCATCAACGTGGAGGTCCACGGGTTCGGTTTAGAAGATAACCAGGTTGGATTAGGCGCGCGTGGGTGGTTTTGACAGAACGGGGCGGCGCGGGCCCGTCGACGGCAGAGGGCGTGCCCTGTGCTTGCCGGGCCATGGCGATGGTGCTGCGGTGTGCGCTGGCTTGCATGAGGCCACGCGGAGGGCTAGGGAGCGTTGGGCGGCGCCGAACGGCGTTGCGAGCTGGCGCTGGCTCCTGTTGGCCGCCACGGGTGGCTCTGCCACCGCAGAGGCTGCCGGCGTCGTCCAAGAGAGCATGCGGTGCTCTGGTCACCGACACCTGCGCCCGTCCAAGAGAGCATGCGGTGCTCTGGTCAAGGAGGAGAGGTCGTGCGCAACGCGCCAGGGTGCACTGGTGATCGATGACAAGCCATTGACGAAAAACGACACTGACTGAACTCTGATACTCTGAATTTTACTGAAAGTGTACAGGAACAGTGCCGGCCAAGTGTTCGACGAAATGATTTTGGCATGTGGGGAATTCTCCTTGAGCCGATCTTTGGTGGGGTGGCTTCTCATTGCATCTGGGGGCTGCCTGAATTTTGGTAGAATTTTTGGAGAAGAGAAAATATAAATTTCACCAAATTTGACAAATCTGGTCCAAACTTGCAGAGGTTGAAACTTGAAAATTTTGAAAAGAGGAAGAGTGGATCTTGCTGGATATAGGTTGGGGTGAAGCGCCTCACCGTCAAGGGCGATTCACAGCTCCTCGTCAACTTCTCCAACAAGGTGTATGAGCCGAAGGATGAGCACATGGAAGCCTATCTAGCTGAGGTCCGCAGGATGGAAAAGCAGTTCTGGGGGTTGGAATTGAAGCACGTGCCCCGTGGCACCAATCAGGAGGCCGATGACATCGCTGGACGGGCGTCCAGGCGGTTACCTCAGGAGCCTGGCGTCTTCGAACAGCGGCTCTTCAAGCCCTCAGCCCAGCCGTCATTATCAAACACTGCTCAGCCTCGGGAGGAACTCCCCCAGCCACCTGCCTCGGGAACCCCGGTCTGCGGCCCTACCTCAGGGGTACGCCTGCTCGTGACTATGGAACCTCAGGAGGAGTGCTGGATCACGGAACTCTGGAGTTATTTAACACAAGGGGGCTTGCCGGAGAAGGAGGAGGAAGCAGAGCGTGTGGCGCGGCAGGCTACGGCATACTGCATCAGGGATGGAGAGCTCTACCGGAAGCGGCCGAACGACGTATCCCTGCGCTGCATTTCCCGGGAGCAAGGAAAGGAACTGCTGGAGGACATACATGGCGGGGACTGTGGGCATCACTCATCATCGCGGACCCTCATTGGCTAGGCATTCCGCAGTGGGTTCTATTGTCCCACCACACTCAATGACGCTGTCGAACTGGTAAAGGCCTGTGAAGCCTGCCAGTTTCACGCCAAACAGGTCCATCAGCCGGCGGGAGGCCTGCAGACTATACCCCTTTCGTGGCCATTCGCAGTCTGGGGGCTGGACATTCTGGGCCCGTTCCCTCGTGCGCCAGGGGGCTGGGCTACCGCTACCTCTACGTCGCCATTGACAAATTCACCAAGTGGGCAGAAGTGGAGGCTGTCCGCACAAACCCTGCGGGTTCCGCGGTCAAGTTCATCAGGGGCATCGTGAGCCAGTTCGGGGTGCCGAACCGCATCATCACAGACAACGGTTCGCAGTTCAACAGCAACCTCTTCAAAACATACTGTGCTAACCTTGGAACGCAGATATGCTACGCTTCGGTGGTGCACCCGCGAAGTAACGGACAGGCCGAACGAGCCAACGCGGAGGACCTGAGGGGCCTCAAGACCAGGACATTCAAGAAGAAGCTGGAGGCCCGCGGCAGAGGTTGGTACGATGAGCTCCAGTCTGTGTTGTGGTCCATCCGCACAACCGCGACCAAGCCAACTGGGGAGACCCCATTCTTCCTGGTCTATGGAGCCGAAGCAGTCCTCCCTCACGAGGTCAGACATCGCTCCGCGCGGGTCCTAGCGTTCGATGAGGCGCAGCAGGACGCCATGCGGGGGATGGACCTCGTACTGGGGGAGGAACGCTGCCGAGAAGCCGCGCTGCGAGCGGCGAGGTACCAACAGGCGCTACGACGATATCACTGCCGCAATATCCTCCCCAGGACCCTCGAGGTAGGAGACCTCGTGCTCAGACGGGTTCTCTCCAGGGAGGGGCTGCACAAGCTCTCTCCCATGTGGGAGGGCCCGTTCAAGGTTGTTCATGTTTCCAGGCCAGGCTCCGTGCGCTTGGAGACTCAGGAGGGGGAGCCGATCCAGAACGCCGACAGACACACAGATGCACCATCACGTCAAAGAACGCGGGCGGGAAGTACGTCTCAAGCTCATTCAGTATCACAATGATCTCTTCCTATAGCCTTCGAAGCTGCTTCACACTGATTGACTTTCAAGAGATGACATCGAAAAAGTTGCACAGACCAATAAGCGTGTCACAGACGTTCTTGTCCATTATCCCTCTAAGGGCAACAGGTAGTATCTGCGTCATCATCACATGACAGTCATGGGACTTCATCCCGCTGAACCTTTTCTTGTCCGTGTCTAGATAATTGTTTATCTTCCCACAGTACGGAACTAACTTTGACTCCGGTAAGGCACTTAAAGAATTGATCGATCTCAGCCTAACTTAAGGTGAAGCAAGAAGGGGGGCAATAATCCTCTTTCTTTATTTTCTTGCCCTTCTTCTCCCGTGCCTCTGTCTCCGTCTCTGTCTCGTCCGACGTTTTACATGGTGGCATGTGCAGATCTTCCCAGATTTTCAAATCTTGCAAGTCTTTTCTTGCCTTCGGCCCATCCTTGGTCTTATCCGGCATGTTCATCAGTGTTGCAAGCAAGCTCTCAAGGACATTCTTACAGATATGCGTTTGATCAAGGCAATGAGGTGTATCGACTTTGTGCCAGTACTCCAAGTCCTAGAACACAGTCCTCGTCTTCCATACCTTCACCAGCGGCTGCGGCGGCTTTCTCATCGTCTTTCCCGGCGCGGGGCACTCCTTCCAGTTTTTCAACAGCTCATCAATTTCGGCACCGCTCCGCTTACGTAGAGGTCCTCGATGCTCAGCGTGACCATTGAATAGATCTCCACGGTTTCTCCACGGGTCTTCCTGTTCGAGCCATCTTCGATGCCCCATGTACACGATTTTCCCAGACCCGCCATCTTTCCTTGACGTTAGCTGTTGAGACGTTGTATCATCCATGCACCGCATGCAGCCGCAATATCCATGGCACACCTGGCCTGCCACATATCCGTAACCGAGATAGTCATGCACTGTTGTGATCAGCGCGGCTCTCACGTTGAAATACTCGCCTTTGCTGGCGTCCCATGTCTTGGCCGGTATTTTCCATAACGTGTCTAACTCATCTTGAAGTAGCCCTAGATACAAATTAATATTATTTCCTGGTTGTTTCGGCCCTTGAATGAGCATGCTCATGTGAATTTACTTTGATTTCATGCACAACCAGGGGGGAGGTTGTACATCCATACAAACACGGGCCATGTGCTATGGTTGGTGTTCTAGTTGCCAAACAGATTCATGCCATCGGTACACGCGCCGAGCACAATGTTCCTTGCATCACATTCAAAATACCGATAGAAGCTGTTCAACGCTCTCCACTGGCTTCCATCCTTGACGTGTCTCAGCTTCGGATCATCTCCATTGTCGGGCTTCTTCCTCTCCGCGTGCCAGTGCATTAGCTTTGCTTCCTTGGGATCTACAAAATACCTCTGGAGACTGGGAGTGATCGGTAAGTACCATACCACTTTCTGGGGACATTTATTTCCGGCCTTCTTGCATCGAGAAGCATTGCACACCGGACAGCTTGTTTTTTCCGCGTGCTCCTTCCGATAAATTATGCAATCGTTGATGCATGCATGGTATCTAACGTGTGGCAAATCAAGAGGGCACACGATCTTCTTGGCCTCATCAACACTACTAGGACATAGATTACCCGTGGGAAGAACATCCTTTAGGTACTTGAGATGCTCATCGAGGCTAGTGTCAGTCCATTTGTTTTTAGCCTTCGTCTTCAGGAGTTGGAGCGTGAAACTCAAGCGGATCACCACAGGATTGCAACCATCATACAATGGAGTGTTCGAGTCTACCACCAGTTGCTCCAGCTTAGCCTCCTCTCTAGAAGCAGCTCTCTCAGTACTCGTCTCCTTGCGAAGCAATGCTTGAACATGAGGGTCCCACACGATTGAACTTAGTACCGATGAACTCTGCTGCGTGGAGTCCATGTTGTTCTCTCCGCCGCCATGTCCGGCCCCTTCTCCGCCGCCATGTCCGACCCCTTCTCCGCTGCCATTATCGATCATCTCTTCGTCTTGCCCCATGTCATCATTGCCTGCCCCGTCATCTTCCTCAACATCGTCATCCTCATCTTCAATTATCCATCGAGTATAGCCATCCATGAAACCAGTCATGAGCAGGTGCACTTCGACACGACCATCATCATAGGGGTCGAGCCAAACTATTCCTTTGCATTTTTGACACGGACATAAAACCTCTGTGAAGTTATTTTCTTTCACGTCCTGCACCGCCGACCGCAACCACCTGTCCACCATCGTTCCGCTGACCATCATGAACGTCTGCACGGTAATGATAAAACAAATTTATTATAAAAATGCGTGCATGCATCAAAGTCATACAAAAATTCGGCATGACCTTCCCTAAAAATAGGACATATATAGATCTAGAGAGTTTGCCCGAAATTCGCCGAAACGGAAATAAATCAACATTTCGGCAAAACATAGGCAACTCAAAACCACAAGGCGTCAACTCATGCCACACACACAATTTCCATCATATTGCCCAATTATCATATCACACACACATACACATATTTCCATTTTGCAAAAGCATGAAGTTTTAATCATCTCTATCTCGAGATCGAGCAAACGGTGGAGATGATGATGTAGGGAGATCAAAAGTGCACAAAGCTCTTGTTGACAAAGATAGATCTAATTTGGGGGCAAATAGGTCACTTGACTAAATGCTACATCTACCTAGCTAGCTAATTTGGGAGGAGACAACTTGAACTAGTGGAGGGGGAAGGAAAAAGATAAAGGAGAAGCATTAATGGACGTGGTGTAGTTAGCTAGGAGTAATGAAGAGAGAGAAAGGTAGGTAGAAGAGGGAGAGTAATGGGGGGAGAGGTCTTGAGGAAGAAGAAGAGTGAGAGAGGGAGGATGTGGGAGGTAGGGGAAAGGGACAAGAGGAGATGGGGGAGGGGAGGATGGGTGGGGAAAGGTGGTGGGGTACTGCGCCTTAGCAGTAGCACGGGTGGAAAAGCGCGCTGCTGCTAAGGGCGTAGCAGCAGCACGCTTTCCTAACACGCGCTACTGCTAAACGGGCCAACCGTGTGGACAATTTCAAAATTTGCAGCAGCGATGTGAGTAAAAAGCGCGCTACTACTATTGCACTAGCAGTAGCGCGCACCGTGACCCCGCTCTTCTGCTAAACTTAGGTTGTTGGTTACTTTCGGTCGATTTTTGTAGTAGCGCGGTTTATCCATCACGTGCTACTGCTAAATTTTCATCAGCAGCGCGGTTTTCCTAACATCGCTACTGCTAATTAGCAGTAGCGCCTCACTTTGTTCCGCGCTGCTGATAAGATTCTGTGTATAAGGTTTTCCCTAGTAATGCTACCCAGTCGGCTTGGATGCGCAATAACTACTCTTCGTAAGCCATTGTAAGAGTGGACAAAATGGTGGAGGAGATAGGGGAGCGGCGGAGGTGTGCGATTCTTGGCCGGCGTTTGGCCTCGTTTAAATAGGAGATTAAATAGACGGCGGACAGGAGGAGCTCGGCCAGCTTTGCATTTAACGCTGGCCCGGTCATGAACGGACGTGTGTCCAGAGTGGGTTTCTCGGCTTCCACACGGGCGGATTTCATGGAGGCTTTTGAATGCGGCACGGAGGCGTGTTCAGCAGGGCGTGCCGCGAGTGGCGCCCTCGACTCTGACCTAGGACACCACGCCATTCTTCCACTGACGTGTGGGCTCTTTGGGTGCATGGTCTACATGTTAGTGACCCAACGCAGACAGCGCACAGCAGAGGAACCTTTGGTGGGCATGGGCGGTCAGAAGTAGGCATTTCATAAACCGATGATTGTTCATTGAGTGTGACATCATCTTTTTAATGTAGATAAGCCTACTATGTTGATAGCCCGTTCGATACGTTGTAATTCATAAAGACCGCTGCAAACATCAACGTTCTGCTTATCACAGATAAGATTGATTAATACCTGTAACAATCCATGTCCTTAACAAAGGGTGCATGCACGTATAGGTTGAGCGTGTGTGTTGCATCGTGTGCTGTGTGCATGCAGGCGTGCGAGTGTTGCGTGCGTGCAAAGGTACGTTTCAGTGTTGCATGCATGGGTGCCTACGTGCGTGTGTTTGTGAGTGCATGTGTACATCACAGTGTTGCACGCCAATATGCGTGCGTGTCTTGCGTGCGTGCATGTGTACGTGCGGGGTGAGGCTACACGTCAGTCGACCGACTTTTTCATCTCTGGTCATTAGATTTTCCAGCTGTTGTGTACGAAATCAAGGGCCTCCAGTTTATCATCAAACTCCACCCCCCTGAGCCGCCAGCCACCACTAGCCGACCCGCCAGCCCCCACCGCCTGTGGCCGGCCCGCCCTCCCCGAAACCACTCCCCACCGCCGGTCCTCCGCCGCACC
>NC_041389.1:67237252-67238701 GCF_002162155.2 Triticum dicoccoides
TCCAGGGATCCCCACCCCACCGCCCGATGAACGCCCCCCAACCGCTGGTGACTACCAACCAGAGGTCTCACGACTTCGAATACCCACCGACCACTAATTTATTACCATTTCTGTCCTTCATATACGCGCTGACGGATGGGCCCTATGGTAATGTGCGCTGCTAAATGTGGACCATTTGACTGGTCAATTGATCGTGTTATCAACAAATTACGGAGCTGTATGGTGAGCCAGTGACCGTATGATCACCCCAAAATGTACTCCTATTTTATTAACACAGTACAGACTCAAACTACAATTTTTTTCTTTCATATACGGGCTGACAGGTGGGCCCCACGGTTACGCGCCCAATGGTGCAACACTAGTTGCACCGCGTGGAACGTTTGACTGGTCAATTGATTGTGTCATCAACAAAATACGGAGTTGTACGGGTGAGGCAGTGACCGTATAATCATGATATGTATTTGTTTTAGACGGTACAGACGCAAGGGCTTATATATACGCGCAAGCACTCACCGCTATAAGCGCACACACGCGAACCCTACCCCTATGAGAACCTTCGAGAGAGTGGGCCAGCACATATGATCTTGAGATTTTACAAAGTCGCGATAGGTGCCTCGTAGTCGAGTGGAACGTCTCCTCCCACTGAACATACATCGTTGGAAAATACTAAAATTAACACAAGATAAATGCGAGCACCGGGGCTTTAACCTTGGTGGGCTCGAGAAACCACTGTCCTCTAACCATCCAACCACATGTTGGTTAGCATGACAAAATGTATGTGGTGACCGTGATGAGCTTATTCTGAAGTCCAGTGACCATAATGTGCTTGCTCTTGAAATACAATGACCGTAAGTGTCGTCAACAAAATACAGAGCACGCATCAAATGCAAAGTCCGTCAGTGTCATCAACAAAATATGGAGACGTATCGTGAGCTAGATACCGTTGTACTATTGTATATGCTTATTTTCTTAGTGGTAGATTGCGTGTGTGGTGTGGTGGGCACATCATTTCTAGTTGTGGTGGGTCAACATGAAGACTCATGGGTCGATTCCATCCTGCGCCACATATAGGTTGGACCAAGACGTGTTATACGAAGACCGATGTGGAGGAGTCGACGTACAACACGAAGCTACCAGAGTCGCGGAGGACTCTATCCCCACTATTGATAAACCGACTATATATGATTTGTAACCCTAGGCCCTTAGTATGTTATACAAGCTTGGGGGCTAGTTCGTCGATAGTATACACACACACACACAATGCCTGGTATTCACGTGTACTTTGTACACACCCTATCACTATTATAAAGTACCAGGAGTAGGCTCTTTCTTCAACTGCAAGGGTCCGATCCGAACTAGGGTAAAACTTTGCCTCGTATTACCATCCAGCCTAACAGCCAGGGATATCCTACTGAATGATATGATGAAATCATATCTGCCAACTACTAA
>NC_041389.1:67238966-67294104 GCF_002162155.2 Triticum dicoccoides
GCGTGCGGGAGACACGTAGGCACATATATGTGCATATAGTGGGCTAGTAGAGACTGTGCATGTGTATATATGCATGTGAGAGAAATAGTATTTTCCAACTGAGATTAGTGAAAAGAGTGGTACATAGTAGTCAGAAAGAGAGAGAGAGAGAGAAACAGAGAGAGCATGTGCGTGAGACACCCCGACACCCTGAGAGAGATTGCGAGCATCTGTGAAAGAGAAATGCCGATGCATATAAAGTTTGTGCACTTATGCATTAGATAGAGAGATATATATAACGCGTTTGTGAGAACGGGGCGAGGCATAGTGCATCTACGTGTAAAAGGCGGTTCTACGCATTAAATTAAAATATAAATGGCATTATTATTTTTGGATGAGATCATGAATTTTGAAAATTGCGTATGGACGAAAATCGGCCTATCAGACACCCATACTCTATTGCATTCTAGCATGTGCATGTGTTTGAAATACAGACAATGGATGCTTTTGCAATTCATATATAAACATTAATTATTGCACTCCATGTTGTTAGTGTGAAGCACTTTATACATTTTTGTCGGTGGAAACGACACCTATGGGATAACAAGAATCCCTACTACGGTTGGCGGGGCGCGGGGTTGAGAGAAGAGCGGATCTAACAGAGAGCACGCGGTTCGTTTACCCAGGTTTGGGCCGCAGAGTGTGTAAAACCCTAGTCCTGCTTTAGTGGGTGTATATCTGAGTTCTTCAGCTAGCTACAAGGTGTAGAGAGCTTCAAAAAGCCGAATCCTTCTCCTGGTCGCCTCAGGCCTCCTTTTATAGGGAAAAGGGGTTGCCACAGTGGCACACAGGAGGTGGAAAGGATACAGTCTTGTGACTTTTCCCTCACATTCCCAGACAAGACGCACTTAATGCGTAGCTTAGGTGTCCTCTTGCTTTATCGGGGGAGAGAACGGAGCCCGTCCCATCCGTCTCCGCTCCTCCAAGCTTTGACACACGCCCTGGCCAGCGATGCATGCGGTGCCATGTAGGCAGGCAGGCGGCTGAGGTGGCGCGGTGACGGAACCTTCATGAAGGGCCGCATGTTGCTACGCAGGTGCCCGCCCAGCTGGTTGGGTTGGCAGCTGCATGCGAACGACGGTGGAGACTTGACTGGTGTGGGCCTGATGGTGGCCCTACTTTGCATGCTTGGCGAGGGTCTTGCCGGGCGACCCGGCAAGGGTCTTGCTGCGACGCGTAGGTGTCCCCGGCAAGGATCTTGCCGGGGGTCTTGCCATGGTGCTCACTGCCGTCCCTGACAAGGCGCTTGCCGGGGGTCTTGTGGTCGTCCTTGGCCAACTTGTGCTCTGGTCTTACCTTGGCTCACCTTCCTTGCGCTGCTTGGTGTGGCCGTGGGCGCGGCTCTGACTGCCCGTGCACAGGTATTGGGGTACAAAAAGTGTACCCCTCTTTTTGTACACCGACAGGAGCCCCCAGGCCTGGGCCACACATGAGTGCGACGCGTTGTTGGGCTAGGCCCAAAACGGTGCGCGGGCAGGTGGGGCAGTTTTTACCCTGTGAAACTTTTCACGCGCTGCGCTTCCCACGACCCGTGTGCGCGGTGCGGCGTGGAAGGGTGTGCGTGACGTGGGCGGCATGCGTGGGATGATTCCCGCATGCATGCGTCACATTGGAGTAAAGAGGTGGCTCGCGCCTTCCCCATAAAAGAGGGAGGCGTGGAGGCACGGCTCATTTACTGGGATGGCTTGGGCTGCGGGCTTCAGTGTGCCCATTTTTCAATGATCACGTGGCGGGGGAGCGGTCGTTTCACCCGTCCCTTTGGTTCTGCTGGCCCGCCACGTGTTCTTCATGTAGGTGGCAGGTAGTGGGGCGGGAAATCGGGACGTCACTGATTGGAGCGGTGGGTTGGTCCGGATTCCCCGTGCCCCTGGTGCCTGGATTGGGCGAACGGGGCGGCCGGGCCCTGGCGCGGGTTCTTCAACGGTGGCGGCGAGGGTCGCAGCCCGTCAGCGTGTCCCTCCTCGTCCCGATCCTGAGGTGGCGGAGCTGGCCACGAGAGGGAGAGGGAGGGGGCGCGGTTGAGGTCGCCGTGGTAGTCGAGGGAGAGGGGGACGAGGCGGAGCGATGGCCGTGCTTCCGCCAGCGGTGCCCCCCACGGTCGAGGGTCATATTGGGGACCAGTCTCGTGAGTTCTTCATCAGGCTGCGCCGATCACCGCGCCGTTGTCTCCGCCTTCCCACTCCCTTTGCTGAGGAGATGGAGGTTGATCCGCCCCAGACCCTTAGATTGCACATGAGGGGCTGCGGGACCGGCGGCAGGAGGGTCCGCGTTAACTTCCCTGCTCCGGGTGTGATGTATCTTTGTCGGGGATGGAAGACATTCGCTTGCATCCATAGCCTGATGGTAGGGCTTATCCTCTACTTCAAGCTAATGGAGGGCGATGTGCTCTCCTTCAAGTCCTTTGGAGACCTCAGAACTCGCCTGAAGTGCGGCGTGGAGAGCTCCTCTGATGATGAAGATTCCTCCTCGAGCGAGAGTGACGAGGAGGACAGCGATAGTGACGACAAGGGTAGTGGGCGGCAGGATGACGGGTCCGACTAGGCATCGGTCCTGTCGTCCTGGGGCGATGTTGGCAGCAGCAACATCTGCATCGAGCCCCTCAAACTCCTTGGGGCCGTCTCCTTGGGCGACTGGCATAGGAGGCGTGGGAAGACGAAGAAGCCGGATGGCGGGCCGTCAACTCAGAGTACGCGGGCACCGACGCCTTCATCACGTAATGCCGGCCCTGCCACCTTGTCTTCCAGCTCTTCCACCGTCATCATCATCACCAGCATCTCGTTGGGATGGCTGCCGGGATGCTTTCCTGATGCCTTCTGCTGCTTGTACCTTGCCAAGGCGCTCTTTTTGCCCTTTTCCATCCTGCTCTGCCTCCTGAGGAGAGGGACAAGAAAGGGATTACGGGCACCTTATCTTTTTTTAGTTTGTAAGCCCTCGGGCTTTAGTTAAATTTAAAACTTGTAATCTCCTTGTTCATGTTTTTCATTCCGTATGAGCTGTACCTGTACGGGATGTTTTTTAATGAAAAAGGGGTGTTTGCCAGCTCTTTCGTTCATAGGAAAAAAAAAACCACGACAAGGAGTAAATCCTTGTTATCTTTACAACAAACGTTTTCTCGCCCGACAACAGGCCTTGCCATTCCCCCGCTTCGCTCGACCTTTCTCACGCCCTTGGTGGAGGCAGGGATGAGGTGGGTTTAGGCTCCTCGTTTTATTCCCTTGCTGCCGCGACCACGACCAAACTCGGTCCCAAGAAACGAGTCTAAGTCTCCAGAGTGAGGGGAGCACGGTAGCCTATGGAAAAACGAGGTTTCGCATCCCTCATTCCATAACGGAATGCATGATAAGGGATAGAGAACTTATCTGAATCTGCAGCCCCCGGCAACCTTGGCTTGCCGTGGGTGGATCTTTGCTATTGTAGCCCCCGGCAATACTGGCTTGCCGGGGCCCAGGCGCCGGTCCGTCCCCTTTCTTCCAAAGCGGCTTGGCAAGGATATTAATGTGTCCTGCGAACCAAAGAAGACAGAGAAGAACAGAGAGATGCGCACTCGACCTATAAGCTAGGGGTTAGCCACCGCTAAGCACTATCAACCCTAACCAAGGACGAGACTCGACCTATCATGCATGCTATATCTTAGGGTGCCAGCGCTTCATTTATTTATGCTTAGGCTCTGCGCTTGGCTTTGTACAAAGGGTTACATGCCTTGTTGGCAAGGCTTGTACAAAAGGTGGCTTGCCGGGGGGGCCCGGCAAGCCGCGCCTTATGGGTAAAACTTGCGAAGATGCTCGATGTTCCAGGAATTGCTCACCGGAACGGCATCTTCGGTCTCCAGGCGGACTGCGCCGGGCCTGGTGACTCGTATTACTCGATAAGGGCCTTCCCACTATAGCGTCAACTTGTTGGTATTCTTGGCCGATTGAACGCGCCGAAGAACAAGGTCGCCTTCCTCAAAGCTTCGGGCATGAACCCTGCGGCTATGGTAGCGGCGTAAGGCTTGCTGGTAGCGTGCTGCTCTCACAGCCGCCCGAAGACGATCTTCCTCAAGGAGTGTTGCGTCATCTTACCGCAATCGCTCTTGCTCAAGCTCGTCATAAGCAAGCACTTGAGGTGACCCGTATATGAGTTCCGTGGGGAGAACTTCTTCTGCCTCGTATATCAGGGCAAAGGTTGTTTGGCCGGTGGCTCGATTTGGCGTCGTCCTGATCGACCAAAGAACCGTCAACAACTCATCAATCCAACACCTTCCGCTCTTGTGCAGCGTGTCAAAGGTCTTTGTTCTCAGGCCTCGCAGCACTTCAGCATTTGCCCTCTCAGCTTGACCATTGCTTCGTGGGTGAGCAACGGAAGCGAAATAGACCTTGTTGCCGAGGTCTTGGATATATTGCATGAAGGTGCGGCTTGTGAACTGTGTGCCATTGTCGGTGATGACCCTATTGGGTAAACCAAAACGACACACTAGTCCCTTGAAGCTCTTGACGGCTGACTGGGTTGTAACTTTCCTCACCGCCTCCACCTCTGGCCACTTTGTGAACTTGTCGATTGCAACGTACAAGTACTCAAAGCCCCCGACAGCGCGGGGAAAAGGGCCCAATATGTCAAGCCCCCAGACCGAGAATGGCCAGGAGAGAGGAATGGTTTGAAGGGCTTGAGCTGGCTGATGAAGCTTCTTTGAATGGAAATGACACGCTTCACACCTGGTGACTAGTGTCATTGCATCCTGGAGGGCAGTGGGCCAGAAGAAGCCTTGCCGAAATGCTTTGCTGGCAAGGGCTCTTGACCCTATGTGGGATCCACATATGCCTCCGTGTATTTCTGCCAACAGCCCCAACCCTTACTCCCAGGCGATACACTTCAATTTCACACCGTTCAGTCTTTTCCTGTATAGGACGTCATCGACAAACTGATACATGGTAGACCGACGGGCTACTTTCTCCGCTTCTTCCTGCTCCTCAAGAAGTTCCCCTGTTTGGAGGAATTGGACGGTATGCTATGCCCATGCTGGAGCCTGGGGCTCGACGGCAAGGACTGAAGGCATTTCCTCTGCTACAAGAGCGGTTGTCTCTATGGCAAGAGCTTGATGCTCCGCCAGAGCTAGCCGTCCCATAGCGGGCTCAGTGTCTCCGGCAACATTCTTGCCGGTGGCTTCGGGGAGCTCGGCGGGAAAGTACTTGTTGGGCCCTAATTTCCTCCTCTTGTTCTGCTCTGTTGATGGATCAACGGATGGTTGAGTTAGCCGAAGCACGAAGGTACCTGGTTTCGCAGGCAGCTTGAGGGAGGCGCGCTTTGACAGGTAATCGGCGATGTCGTTCTTCGCCCGGGGAACATGTTCTGCCTGTATACCATCAAACGCTCTTCCAGCTTTATCACTTCATCTACTTAGGCCTTCATAAACGGGCTCTGGTAATCTTTGTGGACTTGTTTGACGACAAGTTGCGAGTCGCCCCTGACGATGATTTTTTTGATCCCGAGGTCCGCTCTCCGAGGCCAACAACTCCATCAAAGACCTCAAGCTGAAGCTGGAGGGCCTAGAGAAGGTGTTATAGGAGGCTACCACCCGAGAAGAAATCCTGGCCAAGGAGCTGGAGGGCGAGAAGTTGTTATGGAAGAACGAGGGCCTCAACTTCACGGAGCACGTGGAGGGCGAGAGCTGTTGGCTCGATCGCCTCGCTACCGTCGCCAACCAGATGGCCACACAACTGGCCGTCATGGGGATGCCGGATGTGAGGTAAGTCCCCGAACGGCGCGAGAGTGCCAACTGCAACCTGACCACGTTCTTTGAGAAGGTCGTCGGTGCTCTGGAGCGGCTTCACGCCAGCCAGGCGGCCTCGTTGGCCAACGAGTCCCAGATGCTTTGCTAGGGCGCCATGACCAAGGTTCTCACCAAGGTGGCGTACTGGAACCCCGACCTCGACTTCGACGCCACGCTGGAGAGCTTGCCGGACGGAACCGACCTTGCGCCGCTCAGGGAACGCATTGAGCCCATCATCAGCTAAGTCAGCGCAATTCTGAGGGTGGAGGTGTTGGGACCCTGATCCTAAGTCACACCGATCTAGCATGTCACGCTTCATATCACCTTGCGGCCTCACGCACGGTATTCCCATGGGTGCCACCTTACCTGGCCCGGGACCGTTTGCGCCTTTTGGCTCACGTATATGATAGTGTCGCTAGCATCCATATGACAAAGAACCCGGGCCGACATGGCTAGTCGTGAATCCAAAGCGGCACTAACCCATGAGGACAGGCATACATGAATCACATCGAGCATGTCGGTCATCAACGTGTGAATCCGGGCTGTAGCACTGGGCTAACAGGACTCCGGTGGACCGGGCTGTAGCAGGCTAGGCAGGACTCCGGATGTCAACGCGTGACATTTCCCCGAAGGGACAGACACAGGAACGAAGTGAAACACATGCCGGCCAGTCAAGTTTTCTGAGAAGTAGTGCTGGGCTAGCAGGACTCCGGTGGACCGGGCTGTAGCGGACTACTATCGCTCAGAAAGCACTAGACTACATTTCCCCATATGATAGGCTGCCAAGGATAAACAACTAGATTGTCGGATCCCACACATAGCAATACACGTTACACGTACGCATAACATGCAAGTATGTGCTGTACAACATGGCATCACAACATAACGCAAACTCATATAGATAAAGGCCCAGAAGAGCCACACAACATTAAATACAAATAGGGGTCACATGACCCATCATTCAGAGCATACAAGCAACAAGCGGAGGCATTACATGTTTGAGTACAGACAACTACAAAAGAAAAAGGCTGAGAAGCCTGACTATCTACAATACCCTCCCAAGGGTACAAGATCGTAGCTGAGGTACAAGCTACTCGTCGAAGTTCAAGCGGAACTACTAGTGAGACAGATGTCTCATCTGCAAAACATAAATAAAGCAAACGTGAGTACAAAGGTACTCAGCAAGACTTACATCAGATCCTATCATACATGCATTAGTATCAAAGAGGTAATGTGGGGTTTAGTTGCAGCAAGCCAGCATTGACTCAGTGGCTATCCTGTTCTACGACTACGAGAAACTTCTTTGAGGTGAGGCAGCGCACACGAGTCCACTAGTCACCACATAAATACACCACTATGGATTCATTCCCGTCTCACTACGAGAAGGCCATCCATAGCACTCACACTTATCTTGAGCATTTTAGTGTATCCACTTCAAGTTGTCTATGTACCATGTAAGCATCCAAGAAGTCCATAACCGAGGACACGGCTATTCGAATAAATCATGATAACCCTGCAGGGGTGTACTTCTTCACACATGCTCTCACCACTTATCACCATGTACACGTCATGTATCTCGGCAACCTTCAAGCGGAAGCCTGGCGAGGGTGTTGGCCACGACCTGACTAACCACACAAGACTGTAATCCAGGTTTATCGCCTATCCGGGTTCCATCCGCAAGGAGATCCGGCCAGGGTGTCGCTCACGGCCCCAAACGATGTGAGCAGGGTTCCCAAGCCCACCATCCGGGTGCCACTTGGTACATCGTGCCACCTGTGCCTAGTCTGTCCCGAGCCCACCCTGCCGGGTGCCACTCGGTAGAAAAATAGCACTACCTACAAACACCAGAAACTAGTTGCAACTCCTGGACAGAGATCAAGTTGGTTAATAAGTCGATAGGGGTCGAGTTACCAGAACCCAATGTGTGGTAGTAGCTAGTCATTGGACAACATACAAAGAACTCAGTGCTTAAGGATGGTTCCAGTGAGACAACCCACCATGTACTCCTACATGGCCTCTCACCGCTACCTTTACCAAATCGTGTTCACACGCTTAACTCTCAGCATCGGAACATATCATAACACTCCAATCCATTCCCAATGAATCAGACCTGACACAACTCTAAGCAATAGCAGGCATGGCATGGTAGGAACACAACATGGCTCATTCAACTCCTACACATGCTAGTGGGTTTCAACTATTTACTGTGGCAATGACAGGTCATGCAAAGGAATGGGTTCAACTACCGCAGCATAAAGTAGCGGTTGAATCGTTGTTGTCCTAATGCAATAAAAGAGAGCACGAGCGAGAGAGTGGGATTGTATCGGAATGAACAAGGGGGTTTTGCTTGCCTGGTAGATCAACAAGGGAGGCACTGCTTCATAGACAGGTACTCTGGAACGGTCTCCGGATCAGGACCTATCGAGAAGGAACGGTGCCAACAATCAATACACAAGCATATGCAACAATATGATGCATGTACATGGCATGAAGATGTGGTGCTGGTTTGTGCTAATGCATCTAGCATTCTGTTTGGAAGAGGTCCATTTGAACCAAGGGTTCAAATGCAACTCTAAACTAAACCCTTATAAAAACCATTCATGTGTTTTCATATATACAACAGGTATAACTTGGTTTGTCATGCATGAAACTGGTACAGATGGATAGATTGCATTTTTCTGATGATTTTTCATATATAACTTATTTCAATCTGAGCTACGATTGAATTTATATGAATTTTTGAAGTTTGAAACATTTTCTGGATTTTCCTGTTTTAAAATAATTCCAGAAAAGGAATAACTGCGTCAGCATGATGTCATCACTATGTCAGCGAGTCAGCGGCGCTGACCAGGTCAAACCTGACATGTGGGCCACACGTCATTGTCAAGGTTAATTAACAGAGTTGATTAATTTTTAAACTGATCCTAAACTAAAAATTAGTAGGGCTGGGCCCCACCTGTCATTGACCCTGGGTAGTCAAACCCCAGGTCAACTGGGGGGGTCAAACCCAGTCAATCCCGCCGGCGTCTCGACGCCGGCGAGGCCAGACGCGGCGGCGGCCTGCGGAGTTGCGTCTCCGGCGACCAAATGGGCCGCGGAGACCATCTCCGAGGAGCTGGTGCTCGCGCGCATCCACTTGTGCCCTCCGTTTCACCGGAGACGGCCTATATCGACGGCGGCGACCTCTTGGGCGGCGGCCGGAGTTTAGTGGCGTGCGGCCTCAGCGCTGCGGTGCACGGCAGGGGATGCGGAGGGCCTCTACGGCCTCCTAGCGTCACCAGGAGCACGGTGACGCGCGTCGAAGTGGCTGGCTCGGGCTCTGGCCACCGTGGCGCCATGGCCGGCGGCGTGGAACTCGCGAGTGCGGTGGTTGAGCTAACTGGACGGGGCAAACGAGCACGGGGAGGAGGGGGAAACGAAGTAGAGCTCACGGCGGATCCAGCGGAGGCGTCAACGACCTCGGGGAAGCACTGGTGCGGCCGGAGCGTCGTCGGCGATCTCGGGCAGACGGTGACAAAGATGATGGCGATGGTGGCGATGGAGGCCGTCCGGAGGGGCGTGGCTCAACAAGGAGGTAGCTGGCGATGTGGCGGAGGTTCTAAGCACGACGGGGAGGCGAGGCCGTGGCTGTGGGCGCGGCAACAATGGCCGGTGGCACTCGGCCGTGAGAGAGAGAGCGAGTGAGAGGAGAGGAGAGGCCTGGGGAGAATGAGAGGGGTACGGGGAGGCGCATGGCGTTGCGCGGGGCATCTAGAGCGACGAGAGGGAGGACAGGCAAGCAGGGAGGGAGGAGCTGGCGCAGAGCGGCGGTGCGCGTGCGTTGGGCACGCGCCCATCCTCCTGTCGAGGACAAAGACGACAGAGGAGGGGGCCAGTGGGCTGGGCTTGGCCAAATGGGCCGGCCAGGCCGCACAGGAACGGGCTGCACAGGGAGGTAAGCGCCAGGTAAGTCTCTTCTCCCTTTTATTTCTCTTTTCTATTTTCTGACATTTGTTTTGATTTAATTAAAGTACTAAATCATTTTATTTTCTTCTGACAATTTTTGCAGGGGCCTAAGGAATTATTCGAAAGCCCCTCACCAAAATTCAGAATTTTTGGATATATATAAAATATATAACATATATATATCCAAGGCAAATAAATATTGGATTAATTCGAAATGGCCAAAATAAATATTTGTGAGCTCCTAAAATATTGGTTTGATTTTTATCTCTGTCCAATATTTTCAAAGAGCAACATGAACATTTCTTGGACCTTTTTGGAGAAATTTTTATCTGGGTCATTTCCAGAAATGATTCTGAGGGTTTCACAAATCCCCATTTCAAAATTAAATGGAATTTAAACATGATGCACACATGACTAGCTAGCCTTGAGCATACCAGAACTAGGGATGTGACAGGAGGGCCAGCGTCGGGAATTGGCTCCCTATTTCTTTATCGCCGCTGCATGTTCATAACCAAGACAATTTTCATCTCTAGTTAGAACCACATCAATGATTTGATGTAATATAACTCTGCAGTATTTTAGGATTATGCATGCTATTTTCCTGTTTGTTGTCTCTTTGTACATCCACCCTATGCTAGCTGGGTAGGCTTGTCGGCGCGGAAACCCAGGGCAGCATTTTGGGGACGGGTCCCCATTGGCCTGCCGGGCGCGCGTGCTGCCAGGCAAGCCACCTTACCACCCTTAACGTAGCCGCGCGAACTGTCGAGTTTGACTCTAGTCGGAGTCGAGAGCCTTGCCAATTGCGGAAGGCTACCATACCGTTTTCAATGCAGCCGCTTGAGCTGTTGAGCAGACTTGAAACAGAACAAAGGCATTGCCGATCGTGGAGGGCCCCTTTTGCATACAAGGTTTTTCATACAAAGAATGACATCTCCGAGGAGAATAACCTCATATAATAGAATGGAGATATCTGGGGCTCAATGTGATTTAGCTTCTGACTGTAGTCACATCGGCGTCGATCTTCTGGCCTTCTTTCTTCTTCAAGGGCTATGGCGATGAAGGAGCGCTGGACTAACTGCTAAAGCCGATTCTCACAACTGCACGCCCCTACCTGACGCGCCAAAGATGTCAGTGGAAACGACACCTATGGGATCACAAGAATCCCTACTACGGTTGGCGGGGCGCGGGGTTGAGAGAAGAGTGGATCTAACAGAGAGCACGCGGTTCGTTTACCCAGGTTCGGGCCGCGGAGTGCGTAAAACCCTAGTCCTGCTTTGGTGGGTGTATATCTGAGTTCTTCAGCTAGCTACAAGGTGTAGAGAGCTTCAAAAAGCCGAATCCTTCTCCTGGTCGCCTTGGGCCTCCTTTTATAGGGAAAAGGGATTTCCACAGTGGCACACAAGAGGAGGAAAGGATACAGTCTTGTGAGCTTATCCCTCACATTCCCAGACAAGATGCATTTAATGCGTAGCTTAGGTGCCCTGTTACTTTATCGGTGGAGGGAACAGAGCCCGTCCCGTCCGTCACTGCTCCTCCAAGCTTTCACACGCGCCCTGGCTAGCGATGCATGCGGTGCCATGTAGGCACGCAGGCAGCTGAGGTGGCGCGGTTGCGGAACCTCCATGAAGGGCCACATGTTGCCACGTAGGTGCCCTCCCAGCTGGTTGGGTTGGCAGCTGCATGCGAACAGCGGTGGAGACTTGACTGGTGGGGGACTGATGGTGGCCCTGCTTGGCATGCTTGGCGAGGGCCTTGCTGGGTGGCCCGGTAAGGGACTTACCGGGCGACCCAACAAGGGTCTTGCCGCGGCACGTAGGTGTCCCCAGCAAGGATCTTGTCGGGGGTCTTGCCGTGGTGCTCGCTGCCGTCCCCGGCAAGGCGCTTGCCGGGGGTCTTGTGGTCGTCCTTGGCCAACTTCTGCTCTGGTCTTACCTTGGCTCACCTTCCTCGCTCTGCTTGGCGTGGCCGTGGGCGCGGCTTTGACTGCCCATGCACAGGTATAGGGGTACAAAAAGTGTACCCCTCTTTTTGTACACCGACAATTTGTCACTTGCATGGATACATTCCAAATTGCTAGCTACGAAGTAGAATACATGTCGAATTCAACATAAAGGGGGTTTCGAAGATTCGAATTCATAGGAAGTGCATTCATCTACTTGAACCCGAGATAATGGCATTTGTAAATCAGATGTAAAAGGAGGCATCAATCTTTGTTATGAGTTTGAACATGCTATATATATTCATACGCATATCTAACTTTTTTTTGCAACCAAGGAGATTATATCTGGAACCATGCATTAACTGAGGTAAGTTGCATATTTTTTAATATATACTCGTGTACAATGTATATTCAAATGTACCCCCTCCATTCCAAAATAATCGTAGCTTTAGGATTTTCAATAGTAAAGATTTGTGAAGTTTGACAAATCCTGAAAGTTCAATTCAAGAGAACCGAAAACGTTAATGCTTCTGCTCCCAAATATTGAACGAAACGCCAAATAGGCCTCTGGTCACACGAAACCGCGCGAGACTAATGTTTTGGTGGTAGGAAATTACTGTCCCGACTCTGGCCCGTGTAGCCCATCGGCCCGATGTCCAAAGGTCTAAACCGGGGTAGGTTTGTAACTTCACCAAGACGCCAGTCTCAACTACCTCCGAGAAGCATTCATACGCCGTGGGCGCCTACCCATGCGCTCGGCCAAAATCTATCCCGCCCACATTTGGGACACCTGACATGACTGTCCTACCCCCAACCAGCAATATGTCCAAAATTTTAGATGGGGGCAATGTTTGTAACTTTCCCCAAATTTCAAACAAGCGCGTCTCAAACCGAAACATTGTTCCCCCTTAGTTCCCTGCCTCCCTCCGTTTCCCCGTTCATACTCCGTGGGCGCGAAAACACCCTCTCCACCAGCTGCGAAACCACAGCCTCCTCCGTCCTCCACCTCATAGCGGCCAATCCACCGCCGCCCTCCTCCATCACGCCGGAGCCGGTACCCTGATGTCGTCGTGCAATGCAACCGTAACCGCAACACCCTCAAGGACTTAGCAGCTGAAGCCGAGGCAGAGCTGCCTCCACGACGCCGACGCCGACGTGCGCCGTACCAGAACCACTCCGACCACGCCGTCCTGCGCCTCACTGCTATGGCTCCACTGTCGCAACCGTCCACCGCACTGAAGCTGTTCCCGCTATGCTGTCGTTCGCCGCCTCGGATCTACTTCGCTGCTGCCGACAGACGGCCACCGCACCACACTCAACAACTTGGCCATGGGTTCGTCCAAGGCTGCACCGTCCTCCACAACTTCTGGTTTCCGGCGAAGAACAAGAAGATCGTCGGAAAAACAGAAGGAGGACACAACACTGCCAGCAGAAAGAGGTACTCCTCTTCCCTTATTTGTGCAAATCTTACGTCTGCGCTCACACCGTATTCATCCCATGAAAGAAACTAGCTGAGCACTTCTTACTGCATCTTCTTCGTGATACTAAATGCACAAGGTTTCCTCCCTTTTACTATTTCACCTTTGCTAGAGGTCAATAGCCCGCCTGGATTTCAATTCAGGCTCAGTCGAACTGCAATTAAAAGAAGTAGCACCCGCTTAGGCGCGCGGAGCACCTAGTCCGCCTGTTCCCCGGGGAAGCGGCGCATCGGTGTCTATCATAGGGGTGTGGGGCGCAGGAGCTGCTTGCGTTCGATCTGGAGGTCGGCGGGGCTTGAATGGATGGCCGGGGGGCAGTGCCAAGCACGGTGGTGCGGTGAGGTCGAGGGGAGGGCGCAGGCAGGGGAGGAATACTAGACCGGTGGTCACTGGCGTTTCGAGGAAGATAGTCAACACTGACTGGCTGGAGGTAGATGAAGGCGATCTGCCCGTTCTTTGTCCATCGGACTATGAAGAAAAAATGTACTGACCTATTTGCTTTCAGTTGACTGTTATTTTCATAGAATCCTGTAGTAATTTAGTGTGTCATGCATGTTGTAGAGCTATCATATGTCTCCCGTCATTTACTTCTCACCGACCTGCTATCTGCTACCTTTCCACTGTACTAATTGTGCACACACTTCACCCATACTCACACTATTGTTTTTTTATGCATGGGTATTTCAGACTCTGACGCAGTGTTGATGAATGCAGAAAAGAAAAGACAGAAGTCGCTGCAGTGTAATTCGAAGATAACCACTAAGTATTTCAGCGGTCTAAAGGATGAAGTGTCAGCAGTTGGAGACAGTAAACATAGCTCTGAAGTTGATGATCTCAATTGCCACACACAACCATCCCAGGTGCTTGCTTTAACTTCATGCTGTCAAATGTGGTTGCATGTTGCATATGGTGTCTAGCTTGTATTGCTTCCAATTTGGTTAAATTGCATCTGCTTACTTTCCACATTATACCTTTGATAATGACATGCCTTCCTGTTTTTGATAGATACTACATATGTCTATTAACCATGTTCGTACATCAAACTAATGCTCTTTTGTATCCCTCGTCAGTCGCTTATGATGAGACAGTCACCCGGGTGGGTTACTGTGAGACGCCATACTTGTTTAAAGAGTGCACTGTCATCCTCCCCACATGATTCTCAAGAAACAGCAAGGATAAATGAAGATAGTCAACGTAGCTCTCTAGTTGATCAACGCAATTCCCCCCACACCACCATCGCAGGTGCTTGCTCTTGATATATGGTTGCATGTTGCATATGGTGTCTACCTTGTAATGCTTCTAATTAGGGTAAATTGCATCTTCTTAGTTAACACATTATACCTGTGAATATGACATGCCTTCCTGTTTTTGGTACATACTACTTCTTTCTATGAACCATGTTCTTACATCAAACTACTTTTCTTGTGTATCCCTCATCAATGCTCCTAATTTGTTAAATTGCATCTCCTTAGCTTACACATTATACATGTGAATATGACACGCCTTCCTGTTTTTGGTACATACTACATCTGCCTATCACACCATGTTCTTACATCAAACTACTGTTCTTGTGTATCCTGTGTCTATCGCTTATGATGAGACAGTCACGCGTGTGGGTTAATATGAGACACAATACTCTTATAAAAATGCAATTTCATCCTCTCCAGATGATTCTCAAGAAACAGCAGGCCTAAATGAAGATATTGAACGTAGCTCTGTACCTAAAGACCGCACTTCCCCTACACTACCATCACAGGTGCTTGCTCTAACTTCGCAGTGTGATATGTGGTTGCATGTTGCATACGGTGTCTAGCTTGTAATGCTTCTCATTAGGGTAAATTGCATCTGCTTAGTTTACACACTATACCTGTGAATATGACATGCCTTCCTATTTTTGGTACACACTACATCTATGTTTTCACCTTGTTCTTACATGAAACTACCTCTCTTCTGTATCCTGCATCAATCACTAATGATGAGTCACCTTTATTCGTTGCATATTGCATATTATTTCTAGCATGTTGCCATGTATTGCTGCTAATTTGGTCAAATACATTTGTTAGGGCACCCTTATAATTTGGTAGAGTGATATTGGTTTCATCTTTCATATGGTTTCTAGCTTGAATCGATTCTAACAAGTTCAAGCACCTTGTGCTTAGTTTACACTTTATACATCATACATGTCAATATGTCACGCCATCATGTTTTTCATACATATTCCATCCTCCTATCATTCGGCTGCCTTACATGAAAGTGTTGTTCGTCAGTACCATGCATCAATGAGTTCTGAAGAGCAAATTTTATTCCTTTTTCTTGTGGGTTTGACTTGACAAGGCAAAATCAAGAAAGAGGAAGGAAAAGAGTAAGGAAGGCAATGATGGTGGTCCTCTGCAGCAACGTAAACGGAGCATCTGTACCGATTCTCCTTGTACTGATAGTGCATTACAAGGTCCAAGTATCCGCTCCCCTACTCCACCATCCAAGGTGCTTGCTCTAACTTGGCCGTGTGATATCTGGTTGCATGTTGCATATATTTTCTAGCTCGTATTGCTCCTAATTAGTGTAAACTACATCTGCTTAGCTTACACATGATACATGTGAATATGACACGCTTACCTTTTTTTGGTACATACTATATCTGTCTATCACACCATGTTCTTACATGAAACTACTCTTCTTGTGTATCCTGCATCAGTCACTTATGATGGGACACCTTTAAGTTGGCAGTGTGATATTGGTTTGCGTCTTGAATATGATTTCTAGCATGTACTGCTTCTAGTTTGATGAACGCCACCTATGATGAGACCGTTTTAACTTGGCAGAGTGATATTGATTGCACCTTCCATATGGTGTCTTGAAGTGTTTCTAATTTGTTGAAGTGCCTTCTGCTTAGTTACCACATCATAGGTGTGAATATGTCAAGCCGTCCATTTTTTCGTACATATTCCATCCTCGTATCCTGACTTTGCCTTTCATTAGAGTAGTGTTCGTCAGTACCATGCATGAATGAGTTCTGAAGAGCGAATGATATTCCTTTTTCTTGTCAGTATGACCTCACAATGCAAAACCAATAAAGCTGAAGGAACTTGGCAAGGCATTGGATGATGGTGGTCCTTTCGAGCAAATGAAATGGAGGTTCTCTACAGATTCTACTCCGCCATCCTCCCAACAAGTGTCGCAATACAACACAAGGCTAGACAGTCAACGTAGTTGTGTAGATGATGAGCACATCTCCCCTACTCCACCATCACAGGTGCTTGCTCTAACTTGGCACTATTATATGTGGTTGTATGTTGCGTATGATGTCTAGCTTGTATTGCTTCTAACTTTTTTGAATTGCATCTGCTTACTTTACACATAATGCCTGTGAATATGACATGTGTTCCTGTTTCTACATTAGACTACTATTCTTGCATATCCCGCATCAGTCACTTATAATAAGGCACCTTTAAGTCGCCACTTTGATATTGGTTGTGTCTTGCATATGATTTCTAGCATGTACTACTTCTAATTTGTTGAAACGCCATACAGTTTGAACTTGGCAGAGTGATATTGGTTGCATCTTTCATATGGTGTCTAGCTTGCAGTGCTTCTAATTTGTTGAAATGCCTTCTGCTTAGTTACCACATCATAGGTGTGAATATGTCACACCATCCTGTTTTTCATACATATTCCATCCTCGCATCATGTGTTCGCCTTTCATCCGAGTAGTGTTCATCAGTATCATGCATGAATGAGTTCTGAAGAGCGAATTTTATTCCTTTTCCTTATTGGTTTGACTTCACAATGCAAAATCATTACAGCTGACGGAAATTAGTCCGGCACTGGATGATGGTGGTCCTTCGGAGCAACTCAAACAGGGGGTCTCTACAGATTCTACTCCGCCATCCTCCCAACAAGATTCGCAAGACAACACAAGGCTGGACAGTCAATGTAGCTGTGTAGATGATGTGCACATCTCCCGTACTCCACCATCACACGTGCTAGCTCTAACTTGACACTATTATATGTGGTTGCATGTTGCGTATGATGTCTAGCTTGTATTGCTTCTAACTTGAATTGCATCTGCTTACTTTACACATAATGCCTGTGAATATGACACGTGTTCCTGTTTCTAGAACATACGTGTACATGATGAGCACATCTCCCATACTCCACCATCACGGGTGCTTGCTCTTACTTGGAACTGTTATACGTGGTTGCGTTTTCCGTATGATGTCTAGTTTGTACTTCTTTTGATTATGTTGAATTGCATCTGCGTAGCTTACAACTTATACCTGCAACGATCACTTACCCATAAGACACATTTAACTTGGGGCTGTGATGTAGGTTGCATCTTGCATTGTCTTCTAGCTTGTACTGCTCCTAATTTCTTGAAATGGGACTTACGGCGAGACACTTTTTACCTGATAGAGTGATATTGGTTGCACGTTCATATGGTGCCTAGCTTTGATTTCTTCTAATTTTGTTGAAATGCCTTCCGCTTACTGTTTTTTCATACATATTCCATCCTCCTATCATACGTGTGAATATGAAACACTGTCTTTTTTTGTATATATTCCATCCTCCTATCCCGAGCTTGCCTTACATCAAAGTAGTGTTCGTCTGTATCATGCATCAACCAGTTATGCAGAGCTAATTTTATTCATCTTCTTGTGGTTTTGACTTCATAAGGCAATATCAGAAAATAGGAAGGAAAAGAGTAAGTTAGGGGATGTTGGTGGTCCTCCGCACCGATGCAAACAGAGACTCTCTAGATTTGCCACTGCTACTGCTAATGAAGTTGAGTCCCAAGTCTACATGATGAGTTCATCTCCCGTACTCCACCATCGTAGGTGCTTGCTCTAAGTTGACAGTGTGATAATTGGTTTCATGTGGCATATGTTGTCTAGCCTGTATTTCTTCTATTTTGATTAAATTGCACCTGCTGAGTTTATATGTTATACATGTGCATATGACATGGCTTTCTGTGTCTAGAATACACTGCATCTATCTATCATACCATGCTCTTACATCAAAGTACTGTTGTTGTGTATCCCGCATCAGTCACTCATGATTGGACGCTTTTAACATGGCAGTTTGATAGTGGTTGCATCTTGCATTGTTTTCTACGTCGTACTGCTTCTAGTTTTTCGAATTGCCACTTATGACAAGACACTTTTAACATGGCAGAGTATTATTGGTTGCATCTTTCATATGGTGTCTAGCTTGCATTACTTCTATTTTCTTGAAAATCCTTCTGCTTAGTTTGCACATCATAGCTGTGAATATGTCATGCCGTCCTGTTTTTCTTACATATTCCATCCTCATACGGTTGTCTTACATCAAAGTATTGCTTGTCTGTATCATGCATCAATGAGTTCTGAAGAGTGATTTTATTCTTTTGTGTTGTGGGTACAACTTGACATGGCAAAGTCAAAAAAGAGCAAGTAAAATAATATAGCAGGGAGTGCTGTTACTCATCAGGTGAAACGGAAAAGGTTCTGTCGTCGAGATTCTGCTGGTACTTATAGTGCAGTAGAAGGTCCAAGTCCATCGGCTAAATCTACAAACACAGTATCACTTGCTCCACCAGCTGCAGCATCCGCTTCAACTGTACCAGCATCTCAACCAGTTACTCGTTCGTTTCCTCCGGAACTGGCCAGTTCCCAAGCTGCCTTCACACCTAACACTACTTTCGAAGCACTGCTGACACAATAGTACTTGGCAAGATCAGATGAACCTCATGAGCATCAACACCAAGACGGTACCTGACCGAGTCAAGTTGCAGTTGCATGCTCCTTTATATGTACTCTCACAGTTTGATGTACACTAACACTTCCCATATTCGAGGACGGAAGAGGAGGAAGAAGGAAGGAGGGGCGTACCTGCAGGACAGGAGCCTTTAGCGGGTGGGATCCGTCGATCAGTACGCCGGTGAAGAGTAGTACCAATGCACCGCGGCGAAAATAAAAAGGCCGGCAATGGCGCCCGCGACGGAGAGGAAGACGAGGCAGAGGCGGCGAACTCCCCACGCATGGCCACCTGCTGTGGCATGTCCGCGTCCCGGTCGGCGTCGCCTGCGAGGCTGCGACTTCGGTGAGGGGGCTGCACCTCTACGCCCACGTCCTGCTCGATGTCCTCCTCATGGCTGCTGTTGGACTCGGTGGCGGTGGCGGCGCCGACGTGCTACCCATCGACATCCTTGTCAGAGAGGGGACCGAACTTGTTGAGGATACCCGAGGGCATGAACCTCACATTCTCCCGTCCTACCGCTGGCATGTTCCTCGCGTTTGGGGCGGTGAGATCGCCGGTGGGAGGAATAATGTACGCGGGCGCGGCCATGGATGTTGCGCCTGCGCCTGCGCGATGGTGAGAAGGATTGCGAGAAAGAGAGAGAGGAGGAGAGGAGAGGGGCGATGCTATATAGCGCCCGCTGCGCTCGGGTGGCTCACACGCGCCTCTCGTGGGCCAGCCCAAGCAGCGCCGTTTCTTTCTTTTTCTTGTTTAGATTTTTTTCTTTTTGTATTTCACCTTTTTCAATAATATTTTCTCTGGGTTTTTAGGTAAAATAAACTAGTAATATTTTCTAGATATGCATGAACAAATTTTTATATAATATTCTATACAAAATCTATTTGTGTTACTAATCTATATAAAATTAATTTCAAAATAAAAATTAAAAATTATTCATGTGTTACATAAGATTTCGCACATACAATAATTCAAAGATTTTTTGGCACGCCATTTAAAATTAAAACAACATTAATTATTAAAAAAACTATTTTTATAAAGTTAGAGTGGACAAAAGAAGTTAATTTTTTTTGCCACATTGTAGTTCTAAAGTTTTGACAACCTGGAAAGTTTAAAGTCCATATGTTGTTTCATGCGTGAGAAACAGAAAAGAGAAACTTTCATCTAGTAATAAAGTTAGTTGGCTAGCACATATCTCAACACAATGATGGACGGTGGATTATAGATTCTATGGGGATAATGTTTTTCCCCTTTCTAGGCTAATTCGTCGGTTTATGTCTTGTATATGCCAGTATGGTTGTGGAGTAATCCCTCCATGCAGACATATAAGTTCTAATACATATTTTTAGATTTACTTTGACCATCACTTAAACCAATAATATATGATTTGTATGTCAAAAATTATATCGCCGAGTTTGTATTTGAAAGGATTTTCTAGTGGTATGATTTTAGCATACATATCATTCATTATTAATTTTATCAATGGTCAACGGAATTCTCGAAATACATATTGGGCCTATATATCCAAATAGAGGGAGTACATAATTTCATAAACGGGTAGTTGGAAAATATATGAAATTATAGTTTCAACTCGTTCGCTAAGTCGATGTCTATGTGTACGTAGTATATTACATTATTAAAGACGAATGTGGTTATGACAAATTCCGACTAAAACAGATTGCAAATCATGTGGCATAGGATGCGACACACAATCGGATAGGTATATGAGTCTAATTGATAAGTTAGGGGATATCAGAAAATAGGAAGGAAAAGAGTAAGTTAGGGGATGTTGGTGGTCCTCCGCACCGACGCAAACAGAGAATCTCTAGATTTGCCACTGCTACTGCTAATGAAGTTGAGTCCCAAGTCTACATGATGAGTTCATCTCCCGTACTCCACCATCGTAGGTGCTTGCTCTAAGTTGACAGTGTGATAATTGGTTTCATGTGGCATATGTTGTCTAGCCTGTATTTCTTCTATTTTGATTAAATTGCACCTGCTGAGTTTATAAGTTATACATGTGCATATGACATGGCTTTCTGTGTCTAGAATACAGTGCATCTATCTATCATACCATGTTCTTACATCAAAGTACTGTTGTTGTGTATCCCGCATCAGTCACTCATGATTGGACGCTTTTAACATGGCAGTTTGATAGTGGTTGCATCTTGCATTGATTTCTACGTTGTACTGCTTCTAATTTTTCGAATTGCCACTTATGACAAGACACTTTTAACATGGCAGAGTATTATTGGTTGCATCTTTCATATGGTGTCTAGCTTGCATTACTTCTATTTTCTTGAAAATCCTTCTGCTTAGTTTGCACATCATAGCTGTGAATATGTCATGCCGTCCTGTTTTTCTTACATATTCCATCCTCATACGGTTGTCTTACATCAAAGTATTGCTTGTCTGTATCATGCATCAATGAGTTCTGAAGAGTGATTTTATTCTTTTGTGTTGTGGGTACAACTTGACATGGCAAAGTCAAAAAAGAGCAAGTAAAATAATATAGCAGGGAGTGCTGTTACTCATCAGGTGAAACGGAAAAGGTTCTGTCGTCGAGATTCTGCTGGTACTTATAGTGCAGTAGAAGGTCCAAGTCCATCGGCTAAATCTACAAACACAGTATCACTTGCTCCACCAGCTGCAGCATCCGCTTCAACTGTACCAGCATCTCAACCAGTTACTCGTTCGTTTCTTCCGGAACTGGCCAGTTCCCAAGCTGCCTTCACACCTAACACTACTTTCGAAGCACTGCTGACACAATAGTACTTGGCAAGATCAGATGAACCTCATGAGCATCAACACCAAGACGGTACCTGACCGAGTCAAGTTGTAGTTGCATGCTCCTTTATATGTACTCTCACAGTTTGATGGACACTAACACTTCCCATATTCGTTGTTGAACTAGCACCACGGCACAAGCGGAAACAGACAACACGGATAATGCTTGATAGATTAAAAAATCTAAAGGAGGAAGAATGGAGATCCATTTTGAGGCACGTTTAAAAAGGCCACGTGATTCTACAGAGTCAGCCAAGTTAGTATCAGAGGCAACCGTTGCCGTTAGGTGTCATGCACGTATCCTCCCAACGTGGATCCAGTACAGGAATGAGAAAGACAATACCCGGTTTAACACCTTCCTTAACCATTTATCCGTAAGTAATGTTCTTTATCGCAATTAGTAATATTGTCTTGCTCCGTCCCATACTTTCTAGCTTCCTCCTAATAAGACTCACATTCTTTTTTGAACAGATGAGGTTCAAGTTGGATCCGAAAGATGATGCTACTAAACAAGCATGCACTCATGTTTTTCAGTCTGCTCTGCGACAGTATCGGTACCACCATAGAAAATCTCACTTTGAAGGCAAGGCTAACAATGAAATCGCCCAAACGTCTCCAGTGGAATATATTACAGATGAAGACTGGACAGCCCTCATTAAACACTGGTCTGATCCAAAGTATCAGGTAGGCTATATTTATTTGATCAGACCACATATTGAACTTGTATGTATGTATGTGCCTTACAAGTGTATCTTCTTCTAGGCTAACTGTTTGAAGAACAAAACAAACGGTTCTAAAGTGAAATTCCAACAGACAACATGATCTCGTAGCTATATTGCACACTGCAAGGCTTTTGTAAATAGCTGCTACTTCCTTCTTTTTTTGTGCCATATTTATCATATCTATATTGACTTGTTCCAAATACAGAGGAAAGCCCGTGCGGACCAAAAAGAACCTGAACCGAATGCAGTGCAAATCTTCAAGGATTGCCACACCAGCAAGATGAAGGGCATGAGCACACCAGTTCAAGACGTTGTTCTAAGTCCTTACTCCTCCTGCCTTGAACTGATTGGTACTGTGATGTGTTCATTTAACTACTTGATTTGTAGCCAATGTCAATTACTCTGTTCACTTTTATTCACACTTGTCTTAATGTATCATTTCACCTTACATGGTTTAAAAGAGATCAAGGATATTCTTTTGGTCTTGATCTGTAATATAGTTGTTATGTTCACGTGCGCACACAATGATAAAATAGCCTATTTGTTTTATATCTGTTTGCCCATGATATGAATGATGTCATAATATGTTCATCCTACTTTAAACCATGTCTCTTTATCCTTAGATGTCAATGAATGTGATGAAATAGACAATACAATAGGCATGCTACATGGACATATGTTTTGAAAGTGATTTTATGATGTAGTTGACACTACAATACATGCTAATGTATTACAGTAGTTCACCAAAATAAGTTATGTATAAATGTTTAACCTACTTTGTTTGTTTTTATCTCATTAGTAACTTATCTAGTACACTAATCTACAAGTTCAAACTTTCAGGAAGCTATGGAACAAATGATTGAATAGCCACAACCACCTGAAGGTGACGAGGCTACTACAGGCACAATGTCACCTCTTGCTGCAGTGCGTCAGTATCTCTCCACTAACAGTGCAAAAAGCACCTTCCTGCGTAATTCTGGGTTGGTTGTCAAGGTAACCTCGTCCAAATCGCCTACTGAACAAAATCTTCCTGCTAGATAGAGTGATATATCTGTGCTCCAGACACAAGTCCAATCCCTAATGGGCGTTGTTTCGGAAACAAGAATAGTGGTTGAAAAATGTCGTCAAGATATGAATGGTTTTGAAACCAGACTATCAGACATTCGCTTCGTTGTTCAAGAGCAATGGCAGAAAAAGGTGGAGATCGTGCTGCTCCATCAGATTCTATAGCCTGAAACATTAGCACTCAGGTCAAATGATCTGTGCTTATATACATCTGATGGTGCTTTTATCTAGAAGGACTGTAAACTTTATGCCAACAGGCCTTTTGTTGTATGGTTGGAATTTATTTTGTTGTGATACAACATTAATGATGCTACCTCAGGCTGCAGTAATTACGACGCTATTTTTGTATAGTTTAGGTTTATCTTAGTAATGTATTCGGCCGAAAGCTTCGTAGGAGCCCAACCTGCCAACATTCGTCGGGCCCATTCCAATTGGGCTAAAAACGATTACGGGCCAAAATTGGCATGTTGCCCACTAAAAATATCTGGGCCTAAATCAGCATAAGCTTTCATATTTTTCTGGTAGGCCTGTGCCCATAGTGGGCCTTTAACAGGCCTAAACATAATTTGGGCCCTCAGTAAAAATAGCTCGTTTACAGGTGTAAATATCTCGAGCCCATGAAGAACATGGGCCTTTAATAGACTGAAAGTGAGATTGGGCCCTGATTGTGCCAAATAACCCACTGGATTTAGCAGGCTGAAATGGTGGCCATTTTACGATGCAGACCTTTGACAGGCCAAAATTCGGACAGGCCGTAAATGCGCCGATCTAATACACGGGCCTTTAACAGGCCGGAACTTCGGCCGGGCTAGATTATCGTCACTTTTATATGGGCCATTAATGGGCCCGATATGACATTGGGCCACATATGGCCCATGGTTTACGTCCGGCGTTAACAGGCCGAAAATGACAACAGGCCGAAAGTGGCCCAAAGCTATAGTGGGCCTCTAACAGGCCGAATGTCAGACATGGCCGAATATGACCCAAATCCTTCACAGTCGTTTATGGGCCAAAAGTTTTGATGGCCTATAAATGGGCCCAAATGAAGCCAGACCTTTAACAGGCCGGAAATACACCGGGCCGTAATTCGGCCCAATTACTTAGCGGATTGTTAACGGGCCAGAAGTGACCATGGGCCGCGTTGATGACAAGTTTAGGAAAGGCTGTTGACGGGCCGATTTGACAGAGAATGTTGGGCCTTTAGCTGGGCCGGCCCATTATGGTTTGCAGAATCTTGTGGGCTTTTAGCTGGGCCAGCACATTGTGGTCCGCAAAATCTGGTGGGCCTTTAGCTGGGCTGGCGCATTATGGTCTGCAAAATCGTGCGGGCCTTTAGCTGGGCCGACCCATTATGGTCCGCTAAATTTTGTGGGCCTTTAGGTGGGTCGGCCCATTATGGTCTGCTAAATTTTGTGGGCCTTTAGCTGGGCCGGCCCATTATGGTCCGCTAAATCTTATGGGCCTTCTGTTGGGCCGGCCCATTTAAACTTTGTGGGCCACTGTTGGGCTGGTCCACGTGTCAACATATCATAGGCCCATCTCGACCGTTGGATGAGTGACACATGTGCCAACGCGGAGCTGACGCGTGGATCCGTCAGAATTTTACACTTGGAAAATCGGCATTGGTCGTGGCTGTTAACGGGTTATCGGATCCAAAGTCCGACCCGATAGCTTAACGGCGTTCCGTTACGGTGGATGCCACGTGTCGGTTACCTTGACGAAAGCACTTCTGTGACGCGAGATTTATCGTCATGGAAGTGGACACTTCTGTGATGATAATTTTGGCAATGTCATGGAACACTTCTACGACAGCACAGGTATGACTATCTTGATTCTGTCACAAATTTGTCATGGATGTACATGCATGACAGAAAACGCGACCTACTGTGACAAACACGTATCATCACGGAACTGTATTTTTTCTGTAGTGGCACCCGGCAATCTCCTTGTCGGGGTCGTCTTGCTTGGTCTTGTTGGTGGTGCCGACGTCATCAGATCCCTCGACGGCAAGCATAGTTTTACCCTTACGCTTCCTGTTGCGGCGCCGGCTTTTCTTCGCCGGGGCGGTAGCATCTTCGGCTGAAGAGTCGGTTTCCACGCCGGCGTCTTCGCCAGGGTACTTCCTTCCCTCTTCAGCCCGGGCACATCTGTCGGCCAGAACGTAGAGTTCCGCCACATCTTTTACCTTGTTCATCGCCAGCTCTTCGCACATTTTGCGGTTCAGTATGTTCTGGTGGAACGCACTGATGATGGAGGCGGGATGAACATCTGGGATATTGTATTGTACCCGATTGAATCTCTGTATTTACTTACGCAGGCTCTCGCCTTGTTTCTGGGGGATGACATGCAAATCGCTTCCCTGGCCATGAGCTTGGTGACCTCCCGTAAAGGCGCCAACAAACTCATGGCACAAATCCGACCAGGAAGAAATAGAATCTACTGGCAAGTGCATCAACCATGACATGGCGTTGGGCTTAAGGGCCAACGGGAAATAATTTTTAAGCACCTTATCATCTCGGGCTCCGGCAGCTTGCATCGCGATGGTGTAGATGTTGAGGAACTCCGACAGGTGGGTCTTGCCGTTGTACTTCTCACCAACATCAGGCTTGAACATGCGGTGAGTGGGCCACTGGAATTGCAGTAGCTCACGGGTAAAAGCCGGACAGCCTACCTCGTAAGGCAAACATCCAAGGCTTACCGGCGCTGGGTGGTTCACAGCAGGCCCTGCTCGCCTATCTGACTAGTGGTGCGCTTCACGCCGGCGCTCGATGGTGTTTCGAGCGTCTTCATGGGTTCGCTCCCGAAGGACTTGGCGTTGGTCGCAGCGGGTCCGTGGGTCGGACAACGCTATGGAAATGTCGTCACATGCATCGTCGCGACGGGCCGACGTCCGCGACGCTTGGCGAGGAGGAGAAGAGTGTAGTATGGCCGCAGCGTCACCGGTCCTCCCGCCACTGGCGTGTGGTGCCCCATCGGAGCGTCGGTCCGAGGGCCCCGCTGGCCTTGTTTCGTCCTTGTTGGCGACGCCGACAAGGCTCCGTATGGTAGCTTTCCATTCGTCAAGCTTCCCCACGGCAGGAGGGAAGTCGAGGAGCAACTGTGCGCTAGGGCCTCTGCCGGCGTCGGCGGCGGCAGAACCTGCATGGACCGTGACGCGCTTCGGCTTCTAACCACGTTAGAAGGAGCTCTATCACAGTTCTGCGGTTGCATGCCGTTTTCGCTGGTACCTCGGCGAGCGTGCAGGTCTTCTGTGTCCCGTGAGTGATGTATGGGACTCTTCCCGTGGCGGCACCCGGGGTCTTCAGTGTGATGACGCTGTTCGTCGTGCGCAACCTGAGAGGAGCGTGCCGTGGGCGCCGGCGTGGGTGTCTTTGAAGCCGCCGCATCGCCTACAGGCGGTGCGACGACGCCCTTGGAGGACCCCGCGCCGCCTGCGGAGGGCCTGGCTCCATCTTTGGATTTGGCGACGTGCGGCTCATTGCCTGGCGCACGAGCGTCGTCGCCCTCCAAGCTCCAGCTGCTAGGGCGGTGCTGGTGCCACGGGCCACGCCCCGGGTCCTATCCGTGACCGGTCCGCTGCCCGCCCGCGTTGGGACGGGCCGTTCGGCTCCTATGAGCCGATCACCGTGGTCATCTTCTTCTTAGGAGCCATGGCGATGAAGAAACGCTAAACTAGCTGCTAAAGCCGTTTCTCACAACCGCGCCCCCTACCTGGCACGCCAAAGATGTTGGGGAAACGACACCTATGGGATCACAAGAATCCCTACTACAGTTGGCGGGGCACGGGGTTGAGAGAAGAGCGGATCTAACAGAGAGCACGCGGTTCGTTTATCCAGGTTCGGGCCGTGAGGATGCGTAAAACCCTAGTCCTACTTTGGTGGATCTATTGAGTGTTCTTGAGCTAGCTACAGGGTGTAACAAGCTCAGAAATGCCGAATCCTTCTCCTAGTCGCCTCGGGCCTCCTTTTATAGGAAAAAGGGTTGCCACAGTAGCACATAGGAGGTGGAAAGGTCTACAGTGTTGCGTGGTTATCCCTCGTATTAGAGGACACGATGCATTTAATGCAACGCTTAGGTGTCCCCTTGCTTTATCGGGGGCGGGAACGGAGCCCGTCCCGTCCATTGCCGCCTCACCTGGCTTCGACACACGCCCTGGCCACGATGCGGGTGGCGCCATGTAGGCAGGCAGGCAGCTGAGGTGGCGTGGTGGTAGGGCCTTCACGAAGATTTGCATGCCACCACGCAGGTGC
This sequence comes from Triticum dicoccoides, assembly GCF_002162155.2. Lineage (NCBI taxonomy): Eukaryota > Viridiplantae > Streptophyta > Magnoliopsida > Poales > Poaceae > Triticum > Triticum dicoccoides. The sequence continues at coordinate 67,266,671 of NC_041389.1, forward strand.
TTGCTGAGTTGGCGTAGAGGCCGTTCGTCGCCACACAGGTGCGTGCCCAGCTGGTTGAGCTAGCACTGCTTGGAGACGGTCGGTGGAGTCTTGGTCGGCACGGGCCTAGCTATGGCCCTTCCGATGCATTCGGCAAGGGCCTTGCTGGGAGCCCAGCAAGGGTCTTGCCGCGGCGTCGTTGTCGTCCCCGGTAAGGCGCTTGCCGGGGGTTTTGTGGACCTCCCTGGCTGGAATCCCGCCAAGGGTTGCCATATTTTGGTCCTCATCTGATCTTGTGTGTTTGTGATCTTGACGAAGATCTGCATGCCACCAAGGAGGTGCCTCCCGAGCCCTTGCCTCAACGTAGTTGACTGTGCCAAAGGCCGTGGGCTCAAGGGTGGCGCACTCCAATGGCATTTGGACGAGCTGCCCCGGCAGGGCTCTTGTCGGGGCTGTTGAGGCCACCCCGGCAAGGGCCTTGCCAGGGGAACCCGTTTCGTCTCTTCATTCCTTGGTCTTGGCGTCGTCTTTGGCCATCTTGCGCTCCAGCTCCCTTCTTTTGCCTTGCTTGGTGTGACCGTGGCGTGTGGCTCTTACTGCCCGTGCACAAGTAAAGGGGTTCAAAGGTGCGCCCCTACTTTTGTACACCGACAGGAGCCCCCGGGCCTGGGCCACAGATAAGCGTGACGCGTTGTTGGGCTAGGCCCAGAACGGTGTGCGAGCAGGCGGGGCAGATTTTTACCGCAGTAACATTTTCGTCCGCTGCACTTCCCCATGACCTGTGTTGAATGCGCGACATGGAGGGTCGTGTGTGACGTGGGGTCATGCGTGGGGTGATTCCCACATGCATGCGTCACATCGGAGTAAAGAGGCGGCTCGCGTCTTCCCCATAAAAAGAGGGAGGCGTGGAGGCGCGGCTCATTTACGGCAGGGCTAGCGGGTCGGTGCGTTCGGATCCTGGGGGCATACTTAGCACGATTACGCGCCTAGATGCGAGCTTCAGCGGCTGGAAAGATGATGGCGGCATGGCCGGCGGCGATGAGCTCTCGGGCTCGGCGACAAACACGGCTAGGGGGCGCTATCGAGTGCGGTAATAGGGGAAATGAATCAGGAGCTCACATCGGTCACGTCGAGATGGTCAGCGAGCTCGGGGAAGCGACGACGGTGGCGAATCCACGGTGAAGATCCTCGGCGGCCGACGGTGGAGAAGGCGATGGTGGAGACGATGGAGGCCGTCTGGCTTGCTTCCTTTGGTGGAGAGGTTCTACAGGGGTTGGTGGAGCTCGTGGTCACGATGATGAGGCACGGGGGTGGCTGTGGCTGCGTGCAGTGTGAGCGGCGGCATCGCCGGCGTTCGGCCGTGCGAGAGAGAGAGAGAACAGAGGAGGAGAAGGGGAAGCACAGTGGAAGAGGGAATAGGTGCAGGGGGTGCTGGCGTCTCTAGGCGAGCAGCTGGACTCGCGGGGACGCTGCCAGCGCGAAGCAGGAGGTGGAGGCCTTCGAGCGCGCGCGTGCGTCTTTGCCTCTGTCTACTGGCAGAGGAAGACGACGAGCGAGGAGGTAAGTGGGCTAGGTCGGTCAAGCTGGGCCGGCTACAGGTAAGTGGGCCAGGTAGGTTCCTTTCTCCTTTTCTGTTTTTCTATTTTGTTTCTCTGTTTTGATTTGAATCTTGCCACTGTTTGAAATTCCAACAGTTTCAAACCAGTGCCAAAAATCCTCTGAACAATTTTATGTTGCTAGATGGACTTTCCCAAAAGCACATAAAACATCTCAAAGTTATTCGAAAATATATTCCATATATATTATGAATATAATTCCAAATTCAAATACAATAATGATTTAAATTCAGTGCCCAAAATATTCCTATAAATGTTCATTATTTTTGGATTGGTGCGAAAGCCTTGCCAAAATTATCAAACAGTTAATAAGAATATTTTGAGAAACATTGAATGCAATTTTCCAGGGTTCTTTGCCCTTCTTGAATTAAAATTTGAGGCTTCCAATTTCCTCAATTCAAGTTTCAAAAATTTAAACATGATGGAAGCAAGATGCAAACATTAGGCAGCACCAGAAGCTAGGGATGTGATAGCTCGCTTGCGAACTCGGCCAGGAGGGTGGTCTCCTTCTCTTCCGCCTCCTTCTGCGTCTTTTTAAGCAGCTCCTTCTGCTCCGCCAACTATGCAGCCAGCAGGTCACGCTCTGCGACGAGCTTGCCGCACTCCTCCCCCTTGGCACGCAAGGCGGTGTTGGCTTCGCCCAGCTGCTGCTAAAGAACGGCGTTGGCCTCTGAAGAAAAAGAAGAAAGAGGACGTTAAGTCATCAAACAAAGAAGGTCGTCAGGAAGATCCGGCCTGACTGCTCAGCAGTCGGCCCGAATCTCGGGGACTATAGCCCGCGGGTGCGCCAGCGCGCCCCCGCGAAGAAGAAAGAGAACTCATTCCGGCTCTCCAACAAGTCGGCAGTCCGCTTGCCCAGCTCCTCAACATTGCGGTTGAAGGCGGTGGCCCGGAGGTTGTGATAATCCTATGATAAGTATTTCAAACAAAAGTAAGTACTTAGAACTCGCCAGATGGAGTTCCGAGCCGCCTGCTCAGCAGCCGGCCCAGAACTCGGGGACTACACCCAGTGGGTGCGCTGGCGCACCCCCACAGAGAGGAACAAGAAGACAGAGACAAAAGAAAAAAAATACTTACTCGGATGACAGCCCGCGACGCCAGATGCGCCTTGGTGCAGCTCTGGATGGCGTCGCCCTCAGCTCGCAGCTTGGCCTGGATGTCCAGAAGCGCCTGGTTCAGCGGGTCTCTGCTGCCACCTCGCACCCACCCAATGTGCGCGGCGCTCGTCGCCTCGGTGTCTGGATTGTCGAGCTGGCGGCGCCGGTCTCCAAGGGGCGTGGCGCCGAAGTCGCCTTTTCAAGACGGCGGCGCGCTGGTGAGCCGACTTGAAGGAGTTGCTTCGCCACGGCTTTGTCCTTAGTCGGCGGCACCGGCGGGTCCGCCGGCTATTTGTCACGTGCGCCCCCAGACGGCGGTGGGGGTGGCGGCGGCGGCGTGGCCGTGCCCGACATGGAGGCATCGCCGCCTCCCCTCTCGAAGATCGGGAACTCGTCGCCGGCTTCCTCCGACTGCGCCGTGAACTCCGGAGGCGGCCGCGCTGAGTTCAGCGGGATGACAAACACCGTCGACTGGCGGCGCGCGGCTTTCTCAGCCTACCGCCTTGCCGCGACAGCGGCCTCAGCCTCATCCAGCTTTTTCTGGGTGGAGGCGGTCGCCTTCTCGGCCTCCGCCTTCTCCCGGCGGGCTTCTTCTTCCTCGTCGCGCTTCTCCTGCGTGTTCCGCTCCGTCGCCTCCAGGAGGTCGGCGGCAGGATCAATCCGCCGAGTAGTGGCGGACGTCTCTGCCGACCCCATGATGGAGGCGGCGGTGACCCTCTCAAGAGTGAGGGGAGCCCTGGAGTGGAGGAAGCATGAAAAAGACTTAGACAAGGGCAACAAACAGAGAATAAAACAAAGGGCGGAGGCACTTACACAGGGACCAGCGGCGGCTTCTTCACTTCCCTACGGAAGCGGTTGGCCCTTGCGGCCGCCTCTTTGCACTTGGTCGCGACGGCCGCCCCCATGAACTTCTTCGTCCAGCCGGCGAGTGTACTCGTCCTGGCCCGGCGCTTCCTTGTGCTGCCTTGAACATCCAAGACGGCGGAGGAACTCGCGCCGGGCTGGCCGGCCTTTGGCTGGTGGCGCGGGGCGACTTCCCCCTCGGCGTCGTCATCAGGCCAGTCGACAAAGGTGGCCGAGGGCCTGAAGCCGCCTCCTCCTCCTCCGCCTCCTCATCCTTTGGCATCGGCCTCCATCGCCGCCACCCCCATGTCGGGGTCGTCAACGTCGCTCTCCGCTCAGTCGGGGACGAACTGGCGGGCCGGCCCCATTGTGCCGACTGAGGGCTGGATAAGGGGGTTCTGATTCAAAGACTAAAGAAGATTAGAAGTCGGAGTCGGCTGCAAAAGAAAGAAAAAGAAGAAGAGAAACGACTTACAATAGGCGGGGGGTTGGCGCGCGAGTACGGCTCCATGCCGAACTGCCAATCCCCCGAGAGGCCGCAGTTCGCAATATAGTTCACCGTGTCCGCCACCTCCGCGTGGGACATGTCCTTGGAACACATCCGACTCGGATCCCGGTGGCCGCTCATCTGGCAGATTAGATGAGGTCGGCCTTGGAGAGGGAGAACTCGGCGCGCCACGAAGGCGGCCAGCAGGTCGGCCCCGGTCAGACCCTCCGACTGCATCAGCACTTGGAGTCACGCGACGGCGGCGGTGCCGGCGGGAGTTAGCATCTTGGCCCAGTGGGACCAGCTGGGGAGCCTTCCAGCCGGCGCGCCGGCTTCGTAGGCCGGCAGGTTGACCCAGTCGCCTTCTGCAGCGACGTTCTTCACGTACAAATAAGATCGCTGCCACATCTTCATTGACTTGATCAGTGTAATGGCGGGGAACGGGTTGTCGGCCCCCGTCCTCCGCATCGCGATGAACGCACCACACTGGGCTGGCACGCCGGCGACGTGCGTGCCGAGCTTGGACTGGAAGAATTCCTCCCACAGCTCGATGGTGGGGAGAACACCGAGGAAGCCTTCGCACAGAGTGGTGAAGGCAGCCAGCAGCACCATCGTGTTCGGTGTAAGGTGGTGCGGCTGGAGCCCGTGGAACTCCAAGAAGGAGCGAAAGAAACTGCTCGCTGGCATCCCTAGGCCGCGCATGAGGTGCGAGCGGAGTACGACCCGCTCGCTCTCCTCCGGCACCGGCGATACCTCCCCCGCCGGCGCGGCGCGGGCCCGTACTAGGTCCTGGCCGGGGAGGCGACGTGTCTTGCAAAGGAACTTGATGTGGTCGTCGTCGACCTCGGAGCCGTCCCACACGCCGGAGCGCACGGCGGGAGGCGCGGCGGCGGAAGAAGAGCTCATTGTTGCGGGCGTGGCGTGGTCCGGCGCGGCAATGGCGAGAGGAAGAAGAAGCAAGAGGGAGCGGAAGGGAGTAGGGAAGATGGGCGCGCGTGCCCTGCCGCCCCCCTCCTCCCGCCTACTTATAGCCCCATGGGCTGAGAAGACGAGGGGGCGATCATGGGATTAACTGCGCTCGGAGCCCCACGACACCCACGATTTACCACAGGAAGTTACTGCTGCAGTTACTGCGCGGGGAACCCAACCGCCCGCGCGGCCACAACGGATTCGTTCGCATGATGAGGCACGGTAGTGGCGGGCCCGGCCTTAGGGCCTGTCCCGTCGCGCGCGTGGGTGGTCAGACTGGCCCGGCCACGTGGCGCCGCGCGATGGATCCGCGACGGGTGGCAACCCGGAAGCTTGTCAGGCACGCTGCCTAGACCCCGCTGCGACTTTCAAACTCTTCGAAGGGAAGACGGCCTTCCGCGAGTCCGGATCCAGATAGTCGGCCCAAATGAAGACGGCGAGCCAGGCCCAAATTCAACCACCGGAAAGAAGAAACTGTTGACGCTCCTCGACATGTCTCCCTCGGCGCCTCACCAGCTTCGGGGACTACTGTTGGAGTAATGGGCCACGGGTAGGCTAACCCAAAGCCCAGAACCTTTCAAGACAACGGGGCAGGCCGCGCCCCTCAAGAACGTAGGACGGAAAGCCGCCTTTGAGAGTCAGCAGCAGCGCGGCCGACTTTGAGATGAGCCGACTCCTAGCTGGCGGCTTCTAGAGAAGCCGGCTATGGGAAGTCGGCCCGCGACTCCAACCACCTCATGCTCTCGGCAGGAGGGACAGAACGGGGCGTGGCCTCAGCAAGGTCCATGCCCGCCCCTTACCAAAGGCAGGCATGGCCATAGTACGCCGTACCATCAGAGATCTCCATCCGGCGCGGCACTGTTACCACGCCGGCCTTGACGTCAGCCCTAGCGAGCGGAACCCTGTACCCACGATGGCCTGTCTGTGCGACCCAAGACGAAAGGACCCACCAGTCAACAGGCGTCCTGAAGATGGCAAGAGTGCCACCAGTCGGACGCGGTGGGAGTCGGCCCCCAGGAGTCGGCTGGCCCCTACCACTGGCCCCGCACGCCATTAACCAGACAAGACGGGGAATGGCAACAGTGATCGCCCGTCAGGCGGCGGCACTGTTGCCATGAACCCACGACCAAGCCAGCATCATTAGAAGCACGGCAACAGTAATCCGCAGCCGGCAAGACCCGCCCGCGGCCGACACGGCCTGACAGCCCCGTACCTGACCAGTCGGCGGGGCCCACCAGTCGGCGGGGCCCACCAGACGGCGGGCCCCACCAGTCGATGGAGAAGACGGCGGCCCGAGAGACAGACGGTTGGGACCCGTGCCCAGTCGGATTACCATTGTACCCTTGGTGGTAGGCCTATATAAACCCCCCAGGGCACCCATGCAAAGGGTTCGAATCCATTAGCACTAGACCAGATCATATAGGAAGGAGAGAGCTAGCCTTGCCTTCTCCTACCTCCAGGAAACAGCTCAAGGAGCAACCGTGTACACACTTTGCCATAGTGATCATGCAAAGACCCCGCAGAGCAGCAGTAGGGGTGTTATCTCCTCGGAGAGCCCTAAAGCTGGGTAAGATTCCCCAGCGTGCATGTCTTCGCCTCATCCTGTTTCCAGGCACCGGCGATGTTCTACTCGCTACCACCATGATAAGCCATCCCTTGGCACATGTCGCAGCCAACCCCCGACAATATGCCTTTGCTAAGATCGCTTGCTAATTATTTCATGTTCGGTTCAACTTTCCCTCTTTTCATTCTCCCGGAGTGCCTCAACAATTTTGATGGTGTTTCTCGTCGGCATTATTAACATTTGAAGACTGAAGAAGAGTTTTCCCTCTAAATCTTGCCCGTTCTCTCGAGGATTCGTGGTTCTACGTCTTGTTATCCTCGCAAATTATCCCGTTTGTCAGAAATTCTTTTCTTACCCATCCGGAGTATCTCAGGAGCTGTCTTCCATTTCGATCATTCAGAAGCCATCATTTCATAAGATTTCTTTTTTCCAAGTTTTCACCTCCGTTCGTTCCTGTATTTGTACCGGTGCTTCGTTCAAGCATTCTTTAATCAATTCGCGATCTCTTCATTCTCTTGCATCTCGTGCCACTCAAGTATCTTCGTTCGTTTCTAATTCTTTCCGGCGATTCGTTCTCTTTTCTTCATTCATTTTCATTACCACGGTGGTTCGTTTGAGAATTTCACTTCCATCCTTATCATATCAATTCATTCATTCTTTCCAGTCCTACCGGTGGTTATGAAGACTTTCCCAAGTGTTGCGCTATATCTTCCCTTAATCTTTTCCAACACGAATAAGTAGTATGCAAATCCATTGTTTCTCATCAATTTAATTGACGAAGGATAAGCATAACATAATTCTTATTCTCATTTCATCGTGGTCAAGTTGATTAATTCTTTTCTTTAGAGATTCTTCATGATGAGTGATTTCTCGGTTCTAAGTTGTTCGTTTTTTTCCGGAGTTCCAAGCTTCTCGCTGGTTTTGTCGCGAAGTTCCATCTAAATCGTCGCAAGTCCTTAATCTTATTCCTTTCATCCTTCAATTATATCTCACCATCCATTTGTGACCGGAGTTCTTCATGGTGGTTCGTCAGTTTTTAATCCATTTTTCAAGTGTTCATCAAGATTCTTGTTGGAGGAGCTCAAGTATCTTTCCTTCTTGCCTCTCGAAGTGCAATTAATTCTCCGTAGTCTTTTGAAATGGAGTTTTGCATTTCTTCATTCTTCTCAGCTATTTAAAATTTTCTGCTTGTGGTCGGCGATCACCTCATAATTTTGAGATGTTATCTATAAGCCCACAACAAGCAATTCTTTTGTTGTTGATTTCTCAACAACTTCGTTCAATCTTTTCTTCATAAGGATGCTTTTCAAATTCATTCGTGGTAGAAGTTGTCTTCTTCTTCTCCGTTCCTTTTCATTCAACTCTTACAATTCTTCCGGAGGAATTGTGTTGTTCCTCTCATCAACTATCGTTCCATCTTGTCAAGCCCAGGTCCAACTATTTCCATGTTTAGCTGGAGTGCTGTCTAATTCCTTCGTTATTATCCCTTTTCTATCTTCTTCTAACCGGAGTGGTTTCAGAGACTATCTTATTCCTTGAGCTTTTGGATTCTCGTCAGATTTGCGGTTCCTCTTTTCTACCTGAGTTCTCTCAACTTTGTTCATCCTCTCTCTTCGCTCTTGTTTCACCTCTTCCTCTTTTCTTCCATCTCGTTCCTAAGATCTCGGGACGAGATCTCTTGTTAGTGGAGAAGAGTTGTAACGCCCCGAATTCGATGCGCCAGGTGTCACCGTCCTTGCCATGTCATTTGCTTGTGTGTTGCATTTTGCCATGTCATCATATGCTTTGCATCATCATGTTTTTCAAAACGTGTATTCGGTCTTTTCCTCCGTTGTCCGTTTCGTGTCCCGACACTTTCATACACACCCGTTGCACCTCTTAGACCTCGTTTTGTGAGTGGCATAAAAATGTTCTCGGAATGGGATGAAACTTGGCGTGCGGTGTTGTTATAGAGTAGGTAGACCGCCTGTCAATTTTCGTTCCATTTGGAGGTCATTTGACGCTCTAACGGTTAACCGTGTAACCCCGAAACCCCTCTATCTTTGCAGCAAAGCACCCCTTCTTAACGGCCCATTAGCCCATCCAAACCCCCTCCATGCTCTCGATCGTTGGACCATGATCGTGTGGGTGAAAACCGCTCCCCACTTGGACTCTCCTAGCTCCCTCTACCTATATATATGTCCCTCTCCCCCAAAAATCTCAGATCAAATAGACCCCTAACCCTAGCTTCTTCCTCCTCCCGCCGCCGGACATGTCCGCACCGTCACCGGACGTGTCCGCCACCGCGCCCGCAGCCACTCACAGCATGCCACGCGGCCCGCAGCCCTCTCCTCCGCTGTCGGCCCGCGCGGCCCACTGGGAGCCCACCCCGGGCCGCCCAGGGCCCAAAGCCGCCCGATCCCGCGCGCCTGAGCGCGCCTTCTTCGCCTCCTGATCCAGCCCCGCCGTCGGTCGTCTTCTCCGCCGCTGCCCCTCGTAGCTCCGTCAAGATCTCGCCGGTGACCTCCAGCAGGCCGGGCCCGTCCCTCTCCCTTCCCTTTCTCTCCTCTGTTCTCGCTCTCCCTCACAATCTCTCTCCTGTTGTCTACAGGGAGCCGCCCCTCCATGGCCGCCATGGATCTCTGCGCCCGGGCGCCGCCGTCGACCACCGCGGCCGGATCCGGGGTCCCCATGCCCGGATCCACCCATTCCCGGCCTCCCCGACCCTCGCCATAGTCCCACGCCTCCACCCCGCCAGCGTTTACATCCATGCCCGCAGTTGTGTACGAGAGAAGGAGCCAACCCCGACCTGCCAGTTTTTTTCGCGAGGTGAAAAGAACTCGCAAGTCCCTGAGATTCAAACTTCGTGTGTCCATGTTCGACCCATCATAACTTCATGCATATTGCTCCATTTTGCATGTATGATATACTCAAATGTTCAGTGTGAGATGGTCTACATTTCTTTCCACTGTGGCATGCTTGTTTGAGTTCATGTTGAATCATCATTGAAAGAGTGCTATATGATGTTGACCTGCTGAGACTGTTATAACTTGTTGTTTTGTCATTTTTGTTGCATTTTGTGTGTGCATCCTATGAGCGTGATGTCTACTTGTTTTAGAAGTATATTCATGATGTATTTACAGTGGTGCAATCCATGTATTTTTTTCTGACTTGTGGAGAGCGCAACAAGCTTGTGAATTGGGCTACTTGTTGTTACTGTTTTACTAGTCTGAATTTGTTATATCATGTTGCTATGTTTACTTGATGTTACCATCGTATCCATGCCTAATCTGGAGATGCGTAGTTGACATGTTTTGATGTCCATGTTATGCTCTATCGTGAAATGCCTTTTGATACCTCATATATGTCCTGTAGCATATGTATTCATTGCCATGAACATGCCAAAACGATGTTCCAGTTTTTCTGTTAACTTCATGATGCCTTGTTGCGAGCTTGCTATTGATTTATCTATGCCTCTTTTGGAGTTGCTCCTATTACATACATTGAAGTATGATATGAGTAATTTATCCACATGCCAATTTTGTCAATTTTAGAATTCATATGACCTCTGTTCCAAGCTTGTCAACATGCTATGCTGATGTTGCTGTTTTACACTTGCTAAAACTGTTACAACTTTCAATCTTGCCATGATGTTTTGAGCATGATCTAATGGTTTCTAGACATAGCTCCATTTTGATGTTTTGTAGTGCTTTACCTTTACATAACGTCCATGCCATTTTTTTCATGTTGGGGTGCTGTAGCATATTTTCTTGATGCTTGCAAGATGCCTAGTTGCTGTTTTGGACAGCTTGTCCTTTAAACTTGTTTCATGTGTATGTGTTGAACCGTTGCTCCGTTTTGAGTGTGCTCTATATGAAACTTGCTAAGTTTTGCATGTAACTTCATATTACCTTGTTGCATCCATGTTTTGAGGTGTGTGCTTGATGTTTTAATGCATTTTGCTTCAATGCCATGTTTAACTTGTTTTGCTCATATCTTTTAGGCCGTAACTCCGAATTAAACGAACTTCATATTTAACTTGACTAGAAATTCGTGTAGATTGTCTTGGTGCTCTGTAAATTGCGGTTTAACCACTTTAACATAATGTTTTGTTCATATCTGGACCAATTTCAAAATTTGCATATGAGGACTTACCGGAATTGTTATATGTTGTTTCCGGCCTCATTTAAAATTCTTGTATCCATCATCTCTTGCCATGAGTAGCTTCATGTAGCCTTTTCATGCATCATACTTGATTGAGCATCAGGTCATGTTTATATGTTGTGCGTTTACCTTGTTGTTTGCTTCTTTCCGGTTGTGCTCCTTCTCGTTAGTTCCTGTTTCGTTGCGATCGCGAGGATTCGTTCGTCTACGCTTGGTTCGTCTTCGTGGCTTCATCTTCTTCATGGAATCGTTCTTCTTCCTAGCAGGATTTCAGGCAAGATGACTGTCACCTTGGATCTCACTACTATCATTGTTATGCTAGATGCCTTGATGCTTTCGCTATTTCACGCTACCTAGCACTTGTTTATCAACCCTCCCAAATTGCCATGAAAACCTCTAATCTTTTTACCCTTCCTAGCAAACCGTTGTTTGGCTATGTTACCGCTTTACTCAGCCCCTCTTATAGCATTGCTAGTTGTAGATGCAGTTGCAGGTTGTTCCATGTCGGGACATGGATATCATGTTTATGTTGGGATATCACAATATCTCTTATTTTAATTAATGTATCTATATACTTGGTAAAGGGTGGAAGGCTCGGCCTTTTGCCTGCTGTGTTGTTCCACTCTTGCCGCCCTAGTTTCCGTCATACCGGTGTTATATTCCTTGATTTTGCGTTCCTTACGCGCTTGGGGTTTATGGGACCCCCTTGACAGTTCGCTTTGAATAAAACTCCTCTAGCAAGGCCCAACCTTGGTTTTAACATTTGCCACCTAAGCCTTTTCCCTTGGGACTCGCCCTCCCGAGGGTCATCTTATTTTACCCCCCGAGCCAGTGCTCCTCTGAGTGTTGGTCCAAACTAGAGCACCGTGCGGGACCGTCCCTTGGCAACTTGGGTTACGTTGGTACTTGTACGCTTAGCTTATCCGGTGTGCCCCGAGAACGAGATATGTGCAGCTCCTATCGGGATTTGTTGGCACCGTCGGGTGGTCTTGCTGGTCTTGTTTTACTTGTCGAAATGTCTTGTAACCGGGATTCCGAGTCTCATCGGGTCTTCCCGGGAGAAGGTATATCCTTCGTTGTGAGAGCTTGTGATGGGCTAAGTTGGGACACCCCTACAGGATTTTGATCTTTCAAAAGTCGTGCCCGCGGTTATGTGGCAGATGGGAATTTGTTAATATCCGGTTGTAGAGGACTTGAAGTAAAGTTAATTAAAATACACCAACCGCGTGTGTAACCGTGATTTTCTCTTTTCGAGGTTGCTCGAGAGGAGAACACGGTTGGGTTATGTTTGAATGTAAGTAGTTCAGGATCACTTCTTGATCATTATTAGTTGGCGACCGTTTGCGTAGTTTCTCATCTTACTCTTGTATTCGTAAGTTAGCCACCATACATGCTTAGTCGCTGCTGCAACCTCACCACTTTACCCCTTCCTTACCCATTAAGCTTTGCTAGTCTTGATACCCATGGTAATGGGATTGCTGAGTCCTCGTGGCTCACAGTTTACTACAACAACAGTTGCAGGTACATGTTATGCAATGATCATGACGTGAGAGCGATGTTTATTTGTGTTGGAGTTCTTCTTCGTCGATCTTGGTTTAGGTTCCTAGTCGGCAGCCTAGGCTAGCAGGGTGGATGTCGTTGAGTTTCTGTTTGTGTTTCATCCTTAGTCGGATGTTGATCTCTTGTATGATGTTGATGTATTCTTGGGGCGTTTGTGCCTTATGTATGTATGCTCAACTATTATGTAATGGTATGATGTAATGATATCCACCTTGCAAAAGCGTTTCAATATGCGGGTCTATCCATGGTGGGACCTTCGAGTTCCTCTCGGATAGGGTCGCATATTGGGCGTGACAAATCTCTTAGCAGTACATGTGCAGTTCCAATTTTATTCATACCTACCCTTCAAATTTCCTGGTTGCTATTGTTCCTGTAAAAGTAATTTGTTATAGCCTCTGTTGTCCAACAGAATATCACCTTGTAATTGTGTGTCGCTCCTGTATCACGTAGTGCTTGGGTAGGTTCTTCATCTGCAACCAGTAGTATGGCAAATGATGGAAAGTTTTTTAGAACTAGCAAGATGCCCATGCGTTGCAGGGAACATAAAGATGCATTTATATGAGTAGTTTATCTTGTGGGAGAAAAGGATGAACGAGAGAAGGCCTTATTTGCAAATGTGGAGAGGGGTGTGGGTTTCTTTTTGCAAAATTGTCATAGTTTCCTTCCTATCCGTCGGATATAAATCGAACGGCCTATATTGCAGGATGGCAGGTACACCGGATAAAGTAGAGATAGTCGGGACGTCGGGAAAGGATCGCGCGCGCGCGGGAAAAGCGGTCGGGCGCGCGCTAGTTTTGGCGCGCGGCGTCCGGCGCGCTTTATAAAATCCAACGCCTTCCCACCACTCTGTGCCTTGCCACCGCTCTTTCTCGCATCATCGCCGCCGCGCCACCATGCTGCCGCGTCGCTGGGAAACTTGGGGATACCGCGGTGTCCGCGTGCGCCCCTCCGGCGGCTTCTCCGCCGAGATCCGGTTCCGTGAGATGTGCCTCGGCCTCGACACTTTCGACACCGCCGACGAGGCCGCCCGCGCGTACGACGCGGCGGCATGGCGCCTCCGATGGCCTCATAGAACATTGAACTTCCCCAACGTGCCGACGTGGGAGCGGGCGCAAGAGCTCGCGCCTCCGCTGCGGCTTATCACCGACGAGGATCGTCGCGACAACCAGAGGCGGGAGCACTGTCTCGGCATTGCCGAGATGGACGAGGAAGCCATGGCGTTGTGGCGCCAATGCTTCCCGCAGGACATCATCAACGAGCGCAAATTCTACGCGCAAAGGAGGGTAGAGAGGGAGAAGAGGAGGGCGGAGCGAGCCGCCTATCGCGAGGACAAGCGTACGCGGAAAGTAGCCGCTCAATTCAACATGAAGCTAGGTGCAGCATCGCCCTGGGACTCCGGCGATGATCGGTATCTTGACGCCTACATTGACATCGGAGGAGGACATCAACGAGGAGGAGTCGGACGATGAGGAGTAGTTGAACTATCTATTTTTTATCTATCTATGCTATATCTATGCTGAGAACTATCTATGTCTCTACTCTCTACTCTCTATCTCTATTTCTCTATCTCAGCACTCCGGGCCCACAAAAAATGGCTATTTCGGCGCTGTAAACGCTTTTTTAACGCGTCGTGCGTTGCGCTTCTATTGGAGATGCTCTAACATGGCAGATGAGTGCTTTAATGTTGCCCACAAGATGTGTGAGTATTACTATATTTTTCTTGCCATGTTGAGATTTTAAAACCACGAGTGCGAACATGCAGAGGAGCAATGAAGACCAAACACGGGATATTGGGGACATCTTGAAGGAGCGTGGCAAGTTAAAGAGGAGCTGCACTGAACCTGTAAAACGAGCTTTGGTAATAACTTCAATTACTTTCGTTTATCCTTGCGTTCTTCGATGTGTATATGTTGTAGTTTCTGTTCTCTTAGCCTCATGTTCTTCGATGTGTAATAAGAAGAGTCTTAATCGTCCTAATGCTTTCGTTTTTAGCTTGCTGTAGGAATTCTCACCTTGGACTCTGTTTTTATATTTTTCCTTTTGAATTCACTTCCCTGTGTCCTGTTTATCTGGGTTGCTCTGAGTATTGATCTAAAAAAGAAGTAACTTCATGTCAGGATGCAGTTCCTGCGAGGAGGGAAGTATGGTCAACCTGCAGATCATGTTTCCAAAATGAGGCTCGATTACACACAAGGTTCCCGTTCCCTAATGATGCTGGATTAGACACAAGGTGCAAATTCCCAGATGATGATGGATTGCACACAAGCCAGGTGGAGTCGTTAACTATTCGTGTCCTCGTGGCTCTAGTAAAGGCCGAAAGAAAGCGTGCAGCAGCCCTTGAGAATGTAGCTGAGTTCCTGAAGAAGCAAAAAGAGCAATCAGACGCTCTCTTCACCCAAGCCAAAGAAGAGATGTAAGAAGCCATAAAGAAGCTAGCAGAGGTAGAGCAAGCTAGGTGTCTCCTGCTATCTAAAATTGTTGTCAATACAAATTGTCCTTCATAATAGCTAGGTTCAAATGTTTATCCAGTCAGCGTGCCTGTTGTGATGTCCGTGCATCTACTGATGTGGCACAAAATAAAAAAATTGGGTCATGTAATAACAGCAATTACTTTCCAAACAATAACAGGCGAAGCATTGGACATGGAATAGTTCACGCGCAAGCCCAACATTCCAAGTTCAACTTCCACATCAAACTCATGTTCACAGATATCTGCACAATCATAGATAATGTCCACAACCACGAGTCACTTCAAAGCCAAAAAAATGTGAGGAGAGTTATAAATAAAGAAAAACCTCTACTTCCTACTACCAGTGCGATCACAACAAGTCAAGACCATGTGTAATTAATTCTATTTTGGTCATTTTTTGACTAATCGCGAATAACTTCTGGAAGCAGGTATAATTTCTAATGCCGGCCACGGCTGGGGTCCATGATGTTTTAAGCCAAACGGGAAACACACTGGGTGTCTATGCCGGCAATGCGGTGGTCGTAGCATTTGTGGATTCAGAGCGGCGGCGGCTCCTATGGTCTACTATTCCTTGGTGTCAGCGGTGGCCACAAATGTCTTTGCCACCTCAGCCAGCATGTCTCGGTTCAACCAACATTAACGTCCGATGGCGCGGCCAACCACGATGCACTGGACGTCGTGGTCCCCCGTGTGCCGGCGTGCAGCAACTGGCCCCTCCTCTGCGAGCAGGATTGGAGCGTCGAGTTGATGCAAGGGCCAGTTTGGAGCGGCGGCTTGCTCCTCCACTTGCCCGCCTGCAGCCTCGCCCATGGTACTGACGGCCTGGGGTGGGGAGGGAGGTGGGGCAGCGAGTTACCTGGCTTGTCGGGGCACCCAGCCGGCTTTTATGCCAGAGAACTCATCTTCCTGCTCACCGGATGCTAAGGAGAGTGTGGAGAAAATGGTGCAAGAAGGATATGGGGAGCAGCGGTGTGGTGTGGATCTTTCCAGGCATCTGGCCTGCCGGCACATGCGCAGATTCAATGAAGTCAGGCGGAGCAGTCTGAAGCCGGTTGCATGCGGTGAGAAGGCGTATTCAGCCTGGCCTACAGCGAGTGGGGCCCTCTTGGCCGGCGCACTGGTTCAATGCATGTGCTATGAGAGGTCACGTCCATGTCAGAGCAATCACTCCCTCCAATCCTTTTTTGTTTGGGTATAACAAAATCTCGTTTTCCATTCACGTTTTACAAGTAAAATTAATGGACAAACTTTGACCCAAAATACGATGGGGACTAGTAAACCAGGACGGAGGTAGTAGTTATGAATTCCATTTTCGCTCCATACGAACCGTTCTAAAAACTACTTCATACTTATAACGCACCATTGAAAATCAAAACTCTTACCCCACTAAAATAATGATATTTTAAACGTGGCTACTCGATCAGTGGCGACTGGCAAGCCACCGCCTCCAGGTCGTTCACCTGTCGTCCCGACCATCAACTCCTATGGATCAAATTATCACGCGAGCTGACTATTCCTACAAAGGTGCGCTCCACCACGTACCTGGCACCCGCGCATGCAACAATCGTGCACCTAGGGTTTTAGGGTTTATTTGTTTACGGTGCCTTTACGTAACTCTCATGTGTGCGAGACAGCGAGAGACCGATTGCGTGCGTGCGCCTCTTCTCTTCATATATGTACTCCATCGTTTGTCTGGTGTCCAAAAAATTCTACAGTAATAACTAGCAATGTGCCAATGCATTGTCACACGATCAAAGTAGATTAGTACATATTCACCGATTTGATTGAAAAAAGAGTCTAGTTTTGAAATACGTATATCACTAAAAATATGTTATGTTTCACTCAAAATATATTCCTTTGGCGGTTTTGATGAGATAAGGGAGGAATGTGGTAGGTTTCAAGATTCGAGGAGTGGTATATCTCTAATTTCTACTCTTATAAAAAATAGAGTTGGTGATGATGGTGTGCCTGCCATCCTGCAATACAGGCCGTCCGATTTATATCTGATGGATAGGAAGGAAACTATGGCAATTTTGCAAAAAGATACCCACACCCCTCTCCACATTTACAAATAAGGCATTCCCTCGTTCATCCTTTTCTCCCACAAGATAAACTACTCATACAAATGCATCTTGATGTTCCGTGCAACTCATGGGCATCTTGCTAGTTGCTGCAAAAAGCCCATGTGTGTGTGTGTGCTGTGTGTGTGAGGGAGAGGGAGAGAGCAGGAGGACGGAGTGCATGTGTGACAAAGACACAAAGAGCGTGTGTGCAAGAGGTATCAGCTTAAAATGAGGCGATAGTGTGTGTGTGCACAATCGAGAGGGCGTGTCTCAAGAAGGGACAAAAAATTTGCATAGATACAAGGAGCACGAGAGAGACATGTATGCGGGAGTGGAAGCAGGAGTTGTGTGTGTGAGAGAGAGGGGGGGAGTTTGTCTGATCGGTAGACAAGTGAATAATGTCAGTTTTATAACTGGGATGGAGACGGAAAGGAGACCACAACAAAGGTTGTGTCTGCGAGGCAGAGTAATTTTAGTGGTATGAGTCATATCTAGAGAGATATAAGGTGTGTGAGAGAACCTTATAGAGAAGACAAAGTTAAAGACGAGTGAGAGTGTGTGTGTGTGGCTGTGAAAAAGAAAGCTTAGGTACCTAGTGATACCAAAGAATGGTAGCGACGTGAGAGATAATGAAAGCCGTGTAATGTATAATGATAGGGAGAGTGTAACACTTTTCAAGGGAGACATCGAGAGACCATGTTTGCGAAATAGGAGAAACATGAAGTGAGCGTGCGGGTGAGCTGGAGAAAAGAGAGTGATAGCTACATGAAGGAGCATACGAGAGAGATGGGTGTGAAAGGAGATTCAAATATTTACTTGCGTGTATAGAAAATATCAACATAAAAGGGATTCAAATATTTGAATTCGAGATGATGATACATGTGATTCATACTTGAACCAAAATTGATCTATCAAACATGCATACTCATATGAATTCACGTGCATCTATGTTATTTAATACTATGTAGATATTACTGATCCATACATTTTAGTAGAACATACTTTGGTTTAAAAAATTTGAATTCAAGCTTATGATTTTGAGATCATTGTATTTGTAAATCATATTATATATATAAAGGAGCAGAATTCTTTGTTGTGCTTTTGAGGGTATATATAAAAAATGATGTATATAGAATTTTATTCCAATCGAAAATGGATCCTGCCCAAGCAAAAATAGAATACAAACTGGATTCGAATTGACTTGGCACAGTAAACGTGCACTCTTGCTCTGCAAAAATTTGAACAAAGTGGGGAAAGTCACGGTAACTGCCCGAAACCAAAATCTGTAAAATGGAAATTGCTACCTATCCCTGACACGCAAAGCCATTCGGCTCGATTTCTATAGGTTTTGATAGGGGTAGGTTTGTAATTTCACTCAAACGTGACATAACCGCCTCTCACCCAGATTCAAACATGATGGGCGCCAAAACACAGTGTCTCCTCGGCCGAAATCGACTCCCTCCCCGATTCATACATAGTGGGCGCCAAAACAAACTCTCGTCGGCCGAAATCTCCGTTGGCAAATATTAGGCGTATGCGAGATTATAGTTCTATCCCAAACCGACTAATATTGTTGTGATGTAGGAAATTTTAAACAGGGGCTAAGTTTGTAAATTTCCTTGCATTTGAGACAAGCGCGCCCTGAAGACATGGTTCCCCCCTTCCTCTCTCCCTCCAATTCCCCATTCGTACTCCATGGGCGCCAAAACACCCTCTCCACCCCAGCCTACTCCGTCCGCCACCCCATCCACCGCCAACCTCCTCCACCATGTCGGAGCTAATACTCTGACGCCATCATCCTGTTGACACACGAACATGTCACGTGTACCCTCGACACTGGGGGTGATGCACCGCAGCTCACGTCGAAGGAGACCCGACCGACAGCGCGACATGCAAGACAGTCGGTGGGCGCTATTGAAGACCTGAAACCCCACACGCCCGGGAGGGACCCCGTCAGGGAGTGCGGCGGCTATGGGCTACCCTAGGTCGATTCGCTCGCCCCTAGACCCTCGTGGACCGCTGCCCCCCAATGCGAAGAACGAACGAAGAACGAGAAAGAAAGATACAAGGGTAGGGGATAAAGATAGATGAACACAAAAGTGTAATAGATTGATTGGTTCGATTGGTGTTGTTCAATCGGCCATCACCCCCAACATATATAAGAGCCGGCTAGACTTCACGTACAAGAAAAGGATTCATCTAGGATTTCCTTACAAAAAATTACATCAATTCACGTCCTAGAGTCCTGGTTCTATTCCAACTCGGATTCAGTCTGAATCTGGCCCAACTTCTGTCTTCCTCATTGCGCGGGCCGCCGAGCTTGCATATGACCTCCGATAAAGACGGCCCAAATATGAAACTTGTGCGCCTCGATGAGGCGAACAATTCTTATGTTGAAAACTTTTCCAAATAAGACCATCTTGAATATTCTACGAAGCCATCTTTAATATCCAGTCGGACTCGGTCATGTAACGGACTGGATTGTCCGAGTCTCGTAGTGACCTTACAGGCCGTATACTATCTCAGATGATAATGACTCCAAAACCAAAGTTCACCGTTTTGATGATGTGCACAACTTCCGTGTTGATCACTTTTCCATCCGATGTCATCTGGATTACCTTTCGGGCACATCTTCAGTTTCACTCGGATCCGAGCTCATCCACTCGGATATTAGAGTATTTCGTCCGACTGGACCTTTTCACTCAGATGTTAGAGTCTTTCACTCGGAAGACAATCTTTTACTCGAATGACTATAATTTCACTCGGAAGACAATCTTTCACTCGGATGAATATATTTCACTGGGAAGGCAATATCTTACTCGAACGTCAAGTTTTCATTCCGACGGTAATCTTTTCACTCGGAATAACTTCACTCGGATGATAATTTCGCTCGGATTACTATATTTTCACTCGAAGGACAATCTTTTACTCGATCGATAAGTTTTCACTCGACCTTTTACTCGATCGGTAGGTTTTCACTCGGATGGTAAACTTTTCACTCGGATTTCCCGACTGAAAACACAACCTGATCTTGATTTGCCTCTCCAGGTTGCATACGATAGACAAATTATATATGAAAATCGATCGGCTCGACAAGAAGAAACTTTTCCGTGTTGGAGGTTTTTCAATTCAAGGCCGTCTTGAGGGCCGAATTGCTCACGCAGTGCATCAGACACTCATCAACATGTCTCTGGTGTCAAGGTAATATTTTGGTCTGTGGCCTATCCGGACCGTATTAACTATATCTTTTGCATATGAACTCGGATTGAGATGATCTATATATAAAAATTGATTGCCTCGATGAGACAAAGACAATTCCGTAAGAGTTCTCCTTCATCCGAGGTCATCTTGAAAACGTCATTGGCCAAAAACCACTCGGAACATTGAATTATGCCACTCGGAGTATAGTTTCGGTCCGTAAGATAAGGTCGAATGAATATAACCGAAGCATCAAAGTTGTTCCACTCAGAAACGTGAATCTTTTCATGCTGAAAACCCATTCACTCGAAACCATCTTCATTGCAATCTGTATCTTGCCAAAATCAGGTGTCAACCCATGCCCCCTGTTTTCTGGCAGAGCTTGCGTGCCAGAAAATACCTTGCTTAGGGTAATGTTTAAGCACGATGTCAACACTCCAACGGCTATGCATGTTGAGTTTGATAATTTTAATCATCCATATGCTCATGTTTGTTGCTTCTTTGTTAGAGCCCCTTGGATAATAGGTGTCTGAAAACAACAATTGGATGTCACAAAGGCTTCCACGTTAAGTTTCTTATGTCAATCCGGACCTTGCATTTGTCCAGGCATTCCCTAGGAATATTAGAACCCTTCAACGAAGACGGTTGCCGAACGATTATGACCATGCACCTCAAATGAATATAGTCAACTGTTCGGCGACTCAACTCGTTATCAAAGTACACCATCAAGCCTCCGCCGAACAATGTCTGTCTCCTGACTTGAATCCTGCAAATAAATAACATTTGGAGTCGGAGCTCTTTTATGCACTAGACCCTTTATTGTTGGTCGACTCAATAATTAAGTCGGCCTCGCCAGTATTGGCAAACATTGAGCATCGGCTATAGGAGTAGGAAATCAACCATGGTGAACACCATTAGCCAGATGCCGGGTTTTGCCAACACAATGAATTATGAGGGCGATATGCAAATATCGGCCATGCGTTCTTATCTCAAAAGTGCTCGGGAGTCCGTCCACCAAAGTGTGAATAGCCGAAATAAGTCAGATGTTTCGGCTGAGGATAAATTCCATAGCGTTGATTTTGATGGTATGATTGAAGAATATGGATGAGACGCCTCCTGGAGTCTCCTATATGAAAATTGTCGTCCTCGCCTACGGGCTTTACACTTGTACTCCCTTATTTCTGCTGGCTTCGCAACAGGAGATGTGATGCCGCTCTTGACTCGTGGATTTCCCTTAGGAACCCAGGCCATGTTCCTCTTCTCCAGCTCTTTGGCCCTAAGTCGTTTTAGCTTCTTCTGTTGTGAATATGGTAAGCTGAGTGGGCGTCCCGACTGGGACTTTGGTTCATGCACTGGCAAATTCTTCCTGACTTTGGGCATCTCTGGCTTGGCCTATCGAAACTTGACTATTGGATCCTTGAAATTTACTTGCTTCACTCTTTTGTCCTTAGCAGCCAACATAGGCTCGGCTAGCTTTTTGTCATTTGTAGTCGGATCTGAAATAGCACTCTTGCGGCCATCCTTTTCTTTCTTCACTTTTTTAACACTTGTTGCAATAGAAGGTCGGACATCATTTATATTTTGACTGCTCCTCTTGGGAACCCATGCCATGTTCTTCTTTCTCAACTCATGTGCATTAAGTCTTTGTAATTCCTTCTCTTGCAAATGTGCTAAGCCGAGTGGGCACCTCGGTTGTGATTCTGTTTCAACCAATTCCAACTCTTTTTTGGCCTTGTGCACTCTCAACTTCTTCCCTTTAGATTTGGCACTTGATTGACTTGCCTCGTTGCCTTTTGTAGACAAGGTCAATACTTTAACTGGCTCTTTGTTCTTTGAGAACAAATCTGAAGTAGCACACTTACGTCCATCTTTCTTGACCTGGTACACTTGCTTGATAACCTCTTTCTTGCTCCCTGAGCTCCGGACCGATTCCTTATGATTGAAACGGTCTTTGATGTGTGATTGTTCATCAAATGTTGATCTTTTTGGAGCTGCATAATGTTGGCGAGATGATATAAACTAAGATGGATAATTTTCCCTTGTATCATACCTGCCCCATGATGGATATGGATTTACATGAGCGTAGAGAGGCATCCACGACATTGGCATTGGCGGCCCAAAAGCAGGATATGAAGTCTGCTTGCTCAACGTCTTCCTTTGCCAATCCAAGTTTTCAGATTTATGCCTTGCGGGTGACTTCGATGCTTTTGCTTCACTCGGCCGATAAGCACTCTTTACCTCACTTATCTTTTGGTACTTTTCTTATAACTGCGCGAAAGTGACTTTCGGCTTTTTGGTTTTGTTCTTACCATGGCATTTGCTTTCTTTGGTTGTGCGTGCACCGGTCTTTGAATTCTCTTGTTGCCCCCAGTGCTAGATGTTACCATTGTAGCTTTGATGGAATTTCCGTCTTCAAGATTGTTCTTGATGCACTTTTTAACAGTATCCTTGCTCGAAGACTTGACCCCATCATCATTGACGTGTACATGTCCACTTTTAGATAAATCAGTTGAAGATAGCTGAGTCAACATTTGATGGCCGTCAAAATGATCTGACTGTCCAAATGATCGTGCCTCAACAAACTCCAATCGTCCTATCTTGTTTGATTGCTTGACTTGATGGATCATGTTGCAATCTTTGACACTTTGCTTGAACGAACATTGCGTTGGCTCTTGTCTTGACGGCTCGACATCGTGATCAATTATAATAATAGGATTAGTCAGCGATGTACCGATGATGTAATCCACTATGACTGCACTGTACGTACACTCCTGGTCCATTAACCAATATTGTGATACCAGCTTCAATACAAAACAACCGAGCGGTGTCATTTTAACATCATCCGACTTGTCTCTGCATTGATTTTCGTCCTCCTTTCCTAGTGCTCTTGAATCGGCTATCCTGGAGAACTTTGAACCTGCCTTTATATTCCTGCAACCAAAATAATTACAGAATATACGTCTTGTCTGAGACCAAATGTTAGCTAGGCATGAAACAAACAAAGTTGCCCATATGAATATAAAGTTCAGTCGGCGTGACGGGAACAACTTTGGTTGCGATAAGTTGTCACTATTAGCCTCTATGAATGGTGCCATGTGTTGATCATCATGATTAGTAACAAGATAACTCGAAACAAATAGATTACTCATCTCAATCGGTCTTTCAAAATTAATTAGAATCATACTAACGGGTGCATCAACAATATGATTTTGACCGAATCGAAAACTGAGTAAACTCTCGGCTAGGTGTACCTTTGTGAAGTCGTTGGAACGAGAAGATGGTTGCACCACTGGAACAATACCTTGCTCCACTTCTGAATAATTCTCGAATGCATCTTCCTCTTTTTCTGGATCTCGTGCCTCATCACTCGGATTGCCTGAATAGATTTGACTTGGATTTCCTGAGTAGATTTCACTCGGATTACCCAAATGGATTCCACTCGGCCGCTCTTCGTCAGCTATACTTCGTTCAGCTACATGCTCTGGTTCTTGGTCATCGTCACTAGTCGAACTTTGTTTGGCCATATAACTTTGCTCTTGATGCTCATCAATTTCTTTGGCACAAAACTCATAGGGCAGCATGTAAGCTCCCTCACATCCAGAAAAATCGAGCACGGCCAATTTGTTGCGTTTACCGTTCTTTTGCTCGGTGAAGCTTGCATCTTCTACTTTGGTACATGCAACAATAACTGGCTTGATGCACTCGGCTCTAGCGGCTTTAGCCGGTGATGCACTTGTTTGGAATGATGCACTCGGCTGACACGATGCACTCGGCTGGCTCGATGCAATACACTCGGCCTTAAACGTGTCAGTGGTCAATTTGGTTTCAATTGAATCCACCATTGTCTTGTCACTAAAGGAACTGTTTAACTCAGCTGTAGACGACTTAGTCATATTTGACTCAGTTTCAACCGAATCAACCGTATTAGCCGAGTGAACCCTTTCTTGACGATTTTCTTGCAAAGCTTCTTTTTTATCTTGCCCCAAAATTGCAAAGGAGCCAACATGGTTGCTACATGGAGGAAGGCACTTGACGTATTCTTGCAAATATTCCACTCCACGTTTCTTCTTGAGTGCTTCATAACCATGTCGATATTCTGCTGGTAATTCCTCAAGAGTTGGCGTAGTAAATTCGTTGACGCTATTCCCTATGAGCTTTGGCTTGATCTTGTCCATTTGGGCCACATGTTTTTCTTTAAACTCAGCCCTGCTTGGATCAGCTTGCCCCCAATACTTTTATGATCTTTCGGCAATGAATTGTTGTTGCCGAAATTTTGCAATTGTATAGGGGGTGTATAACATGCTGCAATGATAGGTGAAGACATATGCACTATTGTTGAATAATTTCTCAAGCCAATTTGATCAATCGGTAACACTTCATCTTCTTTCAAAACCCTAGCTTTTATTGCCTCATAATCAGGAACTAAGCCTTTATCATGTTGCTCAAGGCAAAGAGCGGTAATGTTCTTATTTTGCCCTAAGCTTTCTAACGCAGCCAAAGTCACCTCATCTCCTGCAATATTAGACACATACACTCCTGTAGAATCTCCATTCACTCGGCCATAAAAGTGAGCTGAGTCATGAATACTTTTAGTTGCATATGATGCTGAACAATCAATATCATGAGGTGTATTATATGATGACTGAGGATAACCGGCCAAATAGCAAATGGAAGCATGGCCGATTGCCTCATTCAACGGCATGTTTGGGGATAAACCCGCATATTGCGAGTTGGCTGCCGATGGATATAACTGTGAGATGCCCTCCTGCACATGAGGTGTCATATATTGATCACTCGAACAAATCGTGTTGTTCACCGGCATATTGAAAGATGTTGCCGATGCACGAAAGTTCAGATTCATAAGTTGCATGTCGCGATTATGTAAATTCCAAGTTTCTCCAACGGAATAACTAGTCAGCCTTTGCTTGTTAGGGCTAGCCGACATGACATGTCCATTGAAAGATCTAGCAACATCAACATAATGGCTATTTGCATCTACGTAAGGAGATTGACGATACATGTTACCGTTGTAGATTGCAGCCGCTCGATGACGCTCTCCTCATAGCAAGAACAGGCTGGAGACTGTTCAAAGCTTCGTCCCCAGCGGAGTCGCCAAAAAGTGTGTTGACACACGAACACGTCACGTGTACCCTCGACGCCGGGGGTGATGCACCGCAGCTCACGTCGAAGGAGACCCAACCGACAACGTAATACGCAAGACAGTCGGCGGCACTTTTGAAGACCCGAAACCCCACACGTCCGGGAGGGACCCCGTTAGGGAGTGCGGCGGCTATGGGCTGCCCTAGGTTGATTCGCTCGCCCCTAGAGCCTTTTGGATCGCTGCCCCCCAACGCGAAGAATGAACGAAGAACGAGAAAGAAAGATACAAGGGTAGGGGATAAAGATAGATGAACACAAAAGTGTAATAGATTGATTGGTTCGATTGGTGTTGTTCAATCGGCCATTACCCCCAACATATATAAGAGGCGGCTGGACATCCCGTACAAGCAAAGGATTCATCTAAGCTTTCCTTACAAAAAATTACATCAATTCATGTCCTAGAGTCCTAGTTCTATTCCAACTCGGATTCAGTCTGAATCTGGCCCAACTCCTATCTTCCTCCTTGCGCGGGCCGCCGAGCTTGCATATGACCTCCGATCAAGACGGCCCAAATATGAAACTTGTGCGCCCCGATGAGACGAACAATTCTTATGTTGAAAACTTTTCCAAATAAGACAATCTTGAATATTCTAAGAAGCCATCTTTAATATCCAGTCGGACTCGGTCATGTAATGGACTGGATTGTCCGAGTCTCGTAGTGAACTTACAGGCCGTATACTATCTCAGATGATAATGACTCCAAAAGCAAAGTTCACCGTTTTGACGATGCGCACAACTTCCGTGTTGATCACTGTTCCATCCGATGTCATCTGGATTACCTTTCGGGCACATCTTCAGTTTCACTCGGATCCGAGCTCATCCACTCGGATATTAGAGTTTTTCGTCCGACTGGACCTTTTCACTCGGATGTTAGAGTCTTTCACTCGGAAGATAATCTTTCACTAGGATGACTATAATTTCACTCGGAAGACAATCTTTCACTCGGATGACTATATTTCACTCGGAAGGCAATATCTTACTCGAACGTCAAGTTTTCATTCCGACGGTAATCTTTTCACTCGGAATAACTTCACTCGGATGATAATTTCACTCGGATTACTATATTTTCACTCGAAAGCCAATCTTTTACTCGATCGATAAGATTTCACTTGACATTTTACTCGATCGGTAGGTTTTCACTCGGATGGTAAACTTTTCACTTGTATTTCCCGACTGAAAACACAGGCTGATCTTGATTTGCCTCTCCAGGTTGCATACGACCTCGGATTGAGACAAATTATATACGAAAATCGATCGGCTCGACGAGGAGAAACTTTTCCTTGTTGGAGGTTTTTGAATTCAAGGCAGTCTTGAGGGCCAAATTTCTCATGCAATGCATCAGACACTCATCAACATGTGTCTGGTGTCAAGCGTAATATTTTGGTCTGTAGCCTGTCCAGACCGTATTAACTGTAACTTTTCCATATGAACTCGGATTGAGATGACTTATATATCAAAATCGATTGCCTCAATGAGGCGAAGACAATTCCTTAAGAGTTCTCCTTCATCCGAGGTAATCTTGAAGACGTGATTGGCCAAAAACCACTCGGAACATTGAATTATGCCACTCTGAGTATAGTTTCAGTCCGTAAGATAAGGTCGAATGAATATAACCGAAGCATCAAAGTTGTTCCACTCGGCGACGTGACTCTTTTCATGCTGAAAAACCAGTTCACTTGAAACCATCTTCATTGCAATCTGTATCTTGCCAAAATCAGGTGTCAACACGTCCATTACAAGAGATCGACCTCTCTCATCCACGGCTTCGGACCGGGATCCTTGCATCAAGTCCTCTCGCTTCATCTCCGCCGTTGTCCACCTTGTCGGCACCGCTCCTATGACATCTCGTCCACCGCCCCAGGATATTTCCCCCGCCGCCACCGTCTACCTTCCTAGGTCTGCTTCCACGCGGCCGACAGCCATCACTACCGCAACACTGTCAAATTCTCAGCAGATGCATACACGGCGCTGCACCAGAGGCGGTACTCTTTCGATTTCCTCAACTCATTTATCGCAACACGAAAATAGATCGCCACTGCTTTACTCTGATTTCTTGTCCATCACTTACTTGTTAGTTGAAAGCAAACATTGGTTGCGAAGTTTCCTTTGTCCGGTTTGCACCTTTAGATCTGCCATGGCACGCTCAACACTATACTCTCAATGCTTATGGTTTTCCCCTTTTATATTCCACGCTAGTTAAATGACAGTAGAATAAATTTCAAAATTGGGTTAGTCTATTTTTGAGAGCTCGCGGGAGTTCGCCGGGGTGAAGGAAGGGGCTCGGG
>NC_041389.1:67294418-67310311 GCF_002162155.2 Triticum dicoccoides
GTGCGGTGTTCGGTATGGGAAGAATCAGAGACAAGGAAGAAGAAGGGTTAAGAGACGTAGGATCTTTATCCAACTGCCTGAAATGGTCGACTAACCCAAATGACAAAAGTCACACGACTTGCATATAGACATTCCTTTATATTCAGTACCATCATCGTAGCTTCTTAGCACTGCTCCTGAATCCATCAAGCTAAACAACGTGCCACTCATAATTCCAAACTTGTTGCTCAAATACGAATCTTATATGATGCTGATATTACTAAAACAGATAACGTTTAATTGGTCAGCTAATGTTCCTACTTTACTTTCGAAAAGCACGTGCACCACATATAGAGAGACAGCAGGGAGTTGCATTCTTAATGCGCTCTAGTTCATCATGTGTGGGCACTATGCAACGAAAAATTTATTATCCAAAATCTGCTTGCTCTTCTTTAGCATGTTCCTCTTCCGTTCTTCTTTAATAAGTACTCTCTCCATTCCTAAGTACAAGTCTTTGTATATATTCCACCATGGACTACATATGGAGCAAAATGAGTGAACCTACACTCTAAAATGTATATGTATACATCTGTATGTCACAACTGCAGGATGCTACTAACGACTATGATCAGAGACCCTTCGAGAAACTGTGTGTGATGCATTAATCACAAACGGTGGTGTATGAAAACAGTCAAAAATTAATAAAACGTTTGCGATGATGGATGCATCAAACAGGTTCAGATTTTAGTTGTGTGTGCGATGAAGAGCATATGGTTCAGTTCAATTAACTGTTTGCGATCAGGAGGAACAAAAGAAATGTTGGAACATGCGGTACACTACGCTAGCGCCAAATAAAATTTTCTACCGCGCACCCAAGATCATGCTGCTGGAAATAGATAACGGGATCGGGTTTACCACTAGATGCGCAGTCACCGCAGCGGAAGTAGAGTTGGTGATGCGTGTAGCCGATCTCCCGGGCCGTCTCCTCCTCGTGTTGCCGATCTCCCGCGAACAGCGAAGAACAGTGATCTCCCGCGAACGGCACCTCGTGGTTCCCTCGAACGGTTCGTCCAAGCACCGCAGATGCGATGCCTCAAAGGTATCCACACGTACGGGGAGCAGCGTCGAGCAGCGGACTGCTAGGTCCGGTCGTGCGGCATGGGCATGGGGAGTGGCGGTGGCTAACCAGGGTTCGATTGGATCAACCCTAAGTGGTGTGCCCACTCCCCTTTATATAGACCTCCGGGGTGGGATCAACACTTGAGCCCACTAGGAGTCTACATCCATTTTCCACTCAGATCCAATCCGAATGGGCTGCAGCCCCTTAAGTGTGCGACCCTGTAGGTTCAAGTACACATGGACACGACCAGAGTCGATAGTTGGTAGCGGCTCCTAGCAGAACGTGCCAACTCCCATGTGGGCGTAAAATCATTTGACGAACCTCAACAATGTGGCATATGCAACATCCCTTTTGCCTCACGATATTTGTTGTCGAGCACAAGGCGACTACTTGTCACCCTTATGTCAGCTCGACCTCTCTTCTCGAAACCATGATGCAGATTCCCGAACTGGGTTAACACTTAACCCAAGTCGCATGGACATGCTTTCTGAATCTGATCACTCAAGAGGGCCCAGAGAATATCTCTCCAAATAGGAGGGGCAAATCCCATCTTGGTCAACCATGTCTCGCGGCATGTCTCACAACTCACCTGAAAGCTACCTTTATAACTACCCAGTTACGGAGTAGCGTTTGATAGACCCTAAGTGAGTCGATCCTCATCCCGAGAACATGCGAGGACCTCATGCATAGACATTGTACTTGAGACTAACAGATGACTATATCTCCCTGCGTCTCAAAGTGGGTCTGTCCAGCTCGGTGATCTCCATCGCCGAGCCCATACTATCGGTTTAGCATCTCCATGCACATGACTTGTGAAACATAGTCATCAACCGAGTCATATACTAGTCAAGGATATGTGTCCGCATAACCTTATCAACTAGGGACCATTAAAACAATCATCATACAATACATAGTTCCACAAACAAGTCACATACTTATTGATACATATCATTGATGATGTTCAAGGACAATACAAAGGACTCATCAATACATATGGAAATATCATCATCACATGATTGCCTCTAGGGCATATCTCCAACAAGAAATGGGCAGCTAGATGAAGGCGTGTGCGATACACAGCATACGGTTCACTTGGATGAACTGTTTGTGATTAGGCAACACAAAAGAAATGGCAGCCAGATGAAGGTGTGTGCGATATACAGCGTATGGTTCACTGGATGAACTGTTTTTGATTAGGCAACACAAAAGAAACGGTCAGCCAGATCAAGGTGTGTACGATATACGGCATGCTATTCACTCGGCCTTGTCATCAGTGTGTGTGACCTCTGTGGCAACCATTTGCTCCGCAGGCGTCTCTTCGTGTACTGTGGCAACCGTCCATCTCCTCTTCGCCT
The DNA here is from genome assembly GCF_002162155.2 of Triticum dicoccoides. Classification (NCBI taxonomy): domain Eukaryota; kingdom Viridiplantae; phylum Streptophyta; class Magnoliopsida; order Poales; family Poaceae; genus Triticum; species Triticum dicoccoides. The sequence goes on from NC_041389.1 coordinate 67,296,873, forward strand.
TTCCCTCTCGATTTGGAACTGCTGTCACACACTCTTCCTCCCTCCTCCATTTGTGTTCACCCTTCCTTCTGCCATTGTTCGATCGTCTTCTCCATGGAGGGAATAGGCCAGAAACGACCCCGTTATTCTTGCCCCGATCTGAAAGATGACGTGGTGGAGGAACTCATTGATAGGTGCAATGTCATCACCTCGGCTATCATTGTAGGTTTGTTCATTCCCATTCTCGACTCAACTAATAACATCATTACAAGAAACCCAAGGGTCCAGGAGTGGTTTGATCTCCCCTATCTTCTTCGTCGTGACCCTACTGACTGGTGCGCGCATCACGGAAGCCTCACCATGTGCAAGTTGATGTCGCTTGATAATGATGCGTGTCATGTTATGAAGCCATCAATTGAGGGCAAGGCTTGGGCAGGTGCAAATGGAGATTGGGTTGTTTATATTGGGTACAACCGCGAATGGGAACTTGTGAATGCATACACTCGTCACCAGGTTCCACTTCCAAAAATCTCAGACATCGCAGAGGTTGAGTACACCAGTATTCTACGTGAGTTCAAATACGATCATGGTGACTGTCGTCTACGAAAGATAGCAATTTGTCGAGTTCCCAACCGCTCTTGGGATTACACGAACTATGAAGTTGTTGCTATCTTTGACAAGCTTGTTGCCATTCTTACTTCCACGCCTCGATGGATATTGCTCAAAAATCAATTTCTGTACACGGATGAGTACTGTGATGCAATTCAATACGAGGGTCTTGTGTTTGCTGCCACCACTCGTGGCGCTATTTTTCCATGGAATCCTGATGCTTTCGGTACGTTTGTCTTCCACCGTAACTATAATTGTTTCATCCACATGCATGCGGGTTAGCTATTTTCCCTTTACTAATTAACCTTCTTGTGTTTCCAAGGTCATGTGAACATTCCACCACCTATACTTGTAAATTTTTATAACCAAGGGGGATATGACGATGCTGATGATCAAGAGCATGAGGACGAGAAGGACCCATATACTACATGGCGCCTGGCAACTTATTTCAATGGATCACCTCTTCTTGTTTGTATACAGGGCACCGCTGATGTTACTAAGGAAGTAGGTGTTGTCTCCCATGGTCGCACTCTCCGGACCTATTCCAACATCTGTTGCAGGGTATTCCGGATGGATACTAGTGTACTAGCGCTAACACCTTCTCCCTGGTTCAGTATTGGAAGTCTTGGAGGAAACCCACTCTTCGTTGGACAAAACTATCCAATGATGGCAGAATTATGGCTCCTCCCCCCACCTCCACCCCTCCGGCGCTAGGCTCTCCGGCGATCTCCCATCTCCACCTCTAAACACCCCAAACAATCCGACCATCCTCTCCGGCGTCATCCCCCCATCAAGGAGATTCCCATCTTCGATGGATTCTCCTTCTGGATCCACCCTTGGCTTGGACTTCTCCAAGGGTGTGGCTTTTGCAGATGCGATCTACAACTCTCTTGGTGTTTCGGTGCACCCCGTGGAGGATTCTGGTCATTTCATCATGGTTGTCTCATTTAGTAGGCATGTCTTTCGTCTCTCGGATGATTCGGTGGCCGCGGCTTTGGAAGCTGCCCTTGGGGGTTCAGCTATTGAGTTCCTGGTTTCACATATTCATGGCAAGGTATTTTCCTTCCACGTCTCATGCAAAAAAGTTGGTCTTCAAATTTTAGCCCTTCGATCTTTTGCGTGTATGCATTTCAAGTGTTACTTCCATCTTTGGGGACATGGTGGTCCTAATTGGAGAAATGAGGTTTTGATCTGGAGAAAAGAATGTGATGCTGAATGGATTTTTGTTAGTCCTTCAAAGCGTAGATCTACGTTGGGCATGCTGGCCATGCATAAACCTCCAGTCAAATCTGCTATCAAATCTTCTGGTCAATCCAGGAAGAAGATCTCGTTTGCTACGTTCCAAAATTATCCGGTGTGTAAGGGATATAGATATCCGGCTACACAGACTTGCATTCAAACGGCTATTGATGGAGGTTATTCGGTTCTTGCTCATGAACGAGTCATCATCCATACGCCGCCGGCACCGGAGCTGCAATGGATGGTGGTGGTCCCTCCGATCACCTTCGATTCAGTGGTTCCTCCTTTCTCGCCTTGCAAGTCTATCCATGCGGTATCTTCGGCACCTTCTTTGGGCGGGTCTAGTGAGATTTCAAATGTTCCTCCTTCTGGCCCATCTTGTTGCTCTGGGCCTCCTCTTGGGACCATAGGCCTCGGGCCTGCTCCAGAGCCCACTCGGGATACCCCAATTCCCCCTTATGTTTTATTCCCCGAGCAAAATATTGAGTCAAACAGCTTGCCAGATCTTAATGTGACGCCAACTTCCGTTCCTTGATCTACTGAGGATGATTTGGAGGATTTTCATTCTATGGTTGAAGATATGGCATTTCATTATTGGAAGTGTCAAAATTGTTTTTCTATGTCTCATCCTACAGTGGCGTGCACCAATCAAACGAGATGTAAGCGATGCTTTAAGCTGGGCCACAGGGCCAAATCTTGCACAGGATCTGCGCCAGCTGAGGGTTTTAGATGGGTCCCACGTGTCATTGGGGCTACGGTTGCTAACCCACCACCGTTTTCTTCGCCCGGCGCCTCGATTTCCCTCCATGACTCTGCGCGTTGCTCATTGAGCAGTCCCATCGAGCGTGCCCAGTATGATGCTACTTCCCCCCAATTGATATCCCCGCCTCTGTAATCTCCTCCACTCCACCATTGCATACGCTGCCTCCGCCTCCACCAGTTGAGCCGAGACCTGATACACCTCCTCCGCCACCTGAGCCGAGGCCAAAATCCACATCTCGTCCACCATCACCGGCCTTCATGGCCAACTTTGAGCTGAATCCCTGGGAGTATGTGCCGTCGGGCTTCGACATCATCGACGGTGGCCCCCTCCGCCCGCCGCGCACTTTCTATGCGCCTGCCACTGCTCCGGATCGTAGACACGAAGCGTATGCTATCGCCATCGTTGAGCCAGAGCCTCTGCCAGAAGAAATCCAGCTGTACCGGAATATGGTGAGTGATTTCGTTGTCAATCAGCTTGGCAGAGAGGTGCTTGATGCGCAGCCTTGGATTCAGGGGGTGGGGCTGTTCCGTTTCTGTAGTGCTGCTTCCCGCTATGTCGTGGTGAATCATCCTCCCTTCGATCTAGGCAATGATCGTTTTGTTAGATTTATTCCGCATGATGAGGGCACCAACTACAGAGCTACTCAGGGTTTCCGTAGAGGATGGGTCATGCTTCTGGGTGTTCCTTTGGATTATCGTCGCACACAGTATATTGCGGATGTTGTCAGTACCTTTGGGCGTTTTCATGTTTGGCATCAGGATGATCAGTTGCTGGTCCGTACCCTTGCATATGTTTCTTTTCCTGCACCATCTCTTGTTCCTCGTGGAGTGGTTTATCATGAGTATGGTGATTTTGGAGCTGTCAGAGTGTCTTGGTCTGCTCCGGTTTACGTCCTCTCGGCAGATTTTGCGGATGTTCTTCCTGGTGATGAAGACCCGATGCCTTTCAATGGCAATCCACATCCTTTACCTGGTCAGATGCATTTAAATAATAACAATTGGGTTATGCCTGAGTTTCCGGAGATTGGCTGGAATGATGTACCTCCGCTTGCTGAAAACGTTCATGCACCTGCTGAAGATGTTGCGCCTGGGGATGCTGCTCTTCCTGGCGAGCCCGATGAAGATGATATGCAGTCGCAGGAATCAATGATCCTGCAAGGTTCTGTTGGCTCGTCCAATAATGCTGAAGAATTTTACCTTAATGAGGTACCTGCTGATGCACCTGATGATGCTGTTGTTCTGTTTCAACCTCCTGTCGTTGCTCATCATGTTCAGCAAGCTCCACTTCAACATGTTCTCCACATTGGTCGAGTGCTCACTGTCTTTGGGGCAGTTCTTCCGCCAGAGATGCAATGGACTCGTACTTTTACATCTATGATGCAGTGTTTTGACACTATTTCTATTCCTAAACCCATGAAGCAGTCTGTTCTGAAGTTCCTTATGCTCTCCAATCAGTCCTGGGACTTCTCTGTGCCTGACGACCTGCTTAGCTGTCGTCCATTGTCTGCTCCTTCTGTCAGTCAGGTTGCAATATGTTTGTCCCCTGCCAAGAGGCCTGTGGCTCGTGCTCTCTGTTTCAATGCAGTATCCGACCCAGTCACTGAATCTTTTCAGTTCACTGCCACTGCTAAGATATCCAAGAAAAGAACCCGCAAGTCTGCAGCTAATCAGGTGTTGGTTGAATCTGAAGTTCGTCGCAGCCCGAGGCTCAGTGCGCTTCGTGATGGTTTTAGACAAATCCAAGATAAGCCATCTTCTTTGCCTCGCTGTTCTAGGTTCAAGAAACTGAAGAGAGCTCCTCCTACTGAACCTGCCCCACCTCCAGCTGCGTCAGATAAGCCTGAAGTTGATGTGCCACCTCCCACATCGATCCCTGACCTTCAGCGTATTGGAGTGCATCTGCAGATTGCCCCTGAGAAGATCTCTGCGGAAAAGCTTGTAGCTGATCCGTCCAAGTCTCACTCCAGCTGCAACTCCGATGATAAGTGACATCTGCGACTGCCTCGGTCCATGGCGTACCTTTATAATCGCCATCTTTATGTTCTTAGTTTCATTTCTGTTAAATTATCATGTGAACTTGGCTTTTGGGTCAGGAGGATCACTGCGTGGTCTCCTTCATGCTGAACTTTCCTTGGTTTGTAATGAATTGCAATAATTTTAGAGACTGGAGGGTCCTGTGTTGGAATGTACGGGGCCTTAATTCTGAAGCTCGTCAGTTAGCAGTCAAGAAAAAAATTGATGAATCTGGTTGTTCGATTATATGCCTTCAGGAAACAAAATGCACACATATTGATCAGCGATTTCTTAGGAAATTTTGCCCGCGGCGATTTGATAACTTTGTGTATGTACCATCTGTGGGTGCATCTGCTGGAATCGTGGTTATTTGGAATTCCTCTTTTTTTGCTGGCAAGTTGGTTCAATCTAAACCCTACGGCATCATTGTGGAGTTTTGTTCCATGCACACGTCAGAAGTTTGGACTTTGGTCTCTGTTTACGGTCCCTGTCAGAACCCGGCTCGTGATAAATTTGTGCAATGGCTATACAATTTGGATATCCATTTCGATGACAATTGGTTGTTGGTGGGTGATTTTAATTTCATGAGATCGTTGGATAATCACAATTTGCCTGGGGGTAATGTCAATGATATTTTTCTCTTTAATGAAATTATTGGCCATCTGGGCCTTGTTGAATTGCCAATTAAAGGTCGTCAGTATACTTGGTCCAACATGCAGTCTATCCCTTTGTTAGAACAGATTGATTGGTTCTTTACTTCTGTTTCTTGGACTAATAATCACCCCAACACTATGGTTTTGCCTTTGGCCCTTACTGCTTCTGACCACGTTCCATGTGTTGTTAATGTGGCAACCTGCATTCCAAGAGCTAAACTGTTTCGTTTTGTGAATTATTGGGTAAACCTGCCAGGGTTTTTAGACTGTGTTCAGGATGTTTGGAATAAGCCGTTGAGGATTAAAAAAGGTGCTGCTGGTTCTATCTCTGCTAAGTTTAAAGCTCTCAGATTTGCTCTGAAAAGATGGCATGTGAATCTATCCAAGATTAAGGCTCTCATTGCAGATTGTAACACGGTCATTTTATATTTTGATGGACTTGAGGAACTGCGTCCTTTAACCTGGCCAGAGTCGAATTTTCGTAGAATTGTCAAGTTGCATTTAGAGGAAGTTCTGCACTTGCAGTTTATTTACTGGAAGCAGCGTTGCACCATCCGTTTCATCAAGGTTGGTGAAGAGAACTCAAAGTTTTTTCAGGCCATGGCCACTGAAAGGTACCACAAGAACACCATCTCCTCTATTAAAAATGTTGCTGGAGATGTGGTGTCTGATCATCAACAGCTTGCTGGAATGTTTTGGTCTGAATTCAGAAACCGCATGGGACAGGCTCAAGGTATTCAGATGGGATTTGACTTGGAGAATCTCCTAGCTAGAGTTGATGGCCTTGAGGATTTATCTAAACCGTTCTCTGAGGATGAAGTAAATGAGGTTATCAAGCACTTACCTGTTGATCGTGCTCCTGGTCCGGATGGTTTTACGGGTCTTTTCATAAAGAAGTACTGGCATATCCTCAAAGATGATTTTTTGGACCTGGTCAAAGAGTTCTATGAGGGCAAATGTAACTTGGAATGTTTAAATACCTCATTCATAACTCTTATACCCAAGAAGCTGAGTCCTGAGTTTGTTGGTGATTTTCGACCCATATCTCTGACAAACTCCTGTCTAAAATTCCTCACCAAGCTTCTGGCCAATCGTTTGCAGAAGGTTATCCTTAGCTGCATTCACAAGAACCAGTATGGCTTTCTCAAATGCCGTTCAATTCAAGACTGTCTTGCTTGGTGTTTTGAATATATTCACCAATGTAAAGCTTCAAGGAGACCCATTGTGTTGTTAAAACTTGACTTTACAAAAGCTTTTGACACTCTTGAGCATGCAGCCATCATTAGAATTTTGAAATGCAAGGGTTTTGATGATCGTTGGAGGGGTTGGATTGATAGTTTGCTATCTTCGGGGTCGTCTTCAGTTCTTTGAATGGAGTCCCTGGACAGCACTTCATGTGTCGATCTGGAGTTCGTCAGGGTGATCCTTTGTCACCTCTTTTGTTTGTCATTGCAGTGGACCTGTTACAGTCAGTAGTTAATGATATGTGTCGACACAATGTACTAACTTTGCCAATTCCCACAAAGTCCAGCGATTTTCCAATAGTACAGTATGCCGACGACACCCTTATTATTCTACCTGCAATTGACTCCCAGTTAATTGCCCTCAAGAAGATGCTTGAAGTTTTTGCTGTCTCCACTGGCTTGAAAGTTAACTTCAGTAAGTCTTCGATGATCCCGATAAATATGTCTGATGATGAGGGTTCTAGACTTGCCACTTTGCTTGGTTGTTCTGTTGGTTCTCTTCCCTTTACGTACCTTGGTTTGCCTATGGGGACAATGAGACCTACAATATCTGATCTGACACCTTTGGTTGATCGTATTGAGAGAAGGTTGTCAGCTTCTTCTTGCCTACTCAATCAAGGCAGTAGATTGCAGCTGCTTCAATCGGTCCTCACTTCAATGCCAATATATTTCCTTTGCACCTTGTCGATACCTCAAGGCATTCTTAAGCAGTTGGAGAGAATTGAACGTTAATGCCTTTGGAGAGGTAATTCAGAGTTGCCTCGGCAGTCTCTGGCAGCTTGGGACTTGGTTAGTAGGCCAAAGAAATATGGTGGTTTGGGAGTCCTTGACATGAGTGTGCAGAATGATGCTCTTCTGATTAAACATCTCTTCAAGTTCTTTAACAAGATGGATATTCCTTGGGTGAACTTAATCTGGGACTCCTATTACCAATCCTCGGCTCCGCAGGCTACCCAGATGTGTGGTTCCTTCTGGTGGCGTGATGTGCTGAAGCTCTATGAAAAATTCTGTAGTCTGGCACGACCGCAGGTTCATGCTGGAGACTCAATGGTGTTCTGGCTAGACAAATGGGAAATCAGTGGAAATCTTGTTATTCTTAAGGATCGGTTTCCAAGACTCCATTCCTTTGTTATTGATGACTTGGTCACTGTTAAAGATGTCCTCGAGCTGCCAAATTTGATTGAGAGTTTCCATCTGCCTCTGTCTCTAGAGGCCTTCCAGGAGCTTGATCAACTTCAATCCTTGCTTCTCCCTATTGAGCTTGATCCTAACAGTAAGGACATTTGGAGATGGCCATCTAAGTCGGGTAACTTTCAGTCCAAGATTTATTATGACTATGCCTTCTCTAGCATTGTGGTTGATCCTATTTTCAAATGGATTTGGAAATGCTCTTGCACTCTCAAGATCAGAGTCTTCGGATGGCTTCTTCTTATGGACCGACTAAATACAAGGGACATGATGCAGCGCAGGCACTGGATTATTCAAGATGATTCCTGTGTACTTTGCCTATCTCAAACACATGAAGACAAAATTCATCTTTTCTTCACATGCAACTTCAGCCAGAGAGTTTGGAATTATCTTGGGATTTCTTGGCAGGTCCAGCCTCATCAATCAACCTACGGCATGGCCTCCTCGGCTAGAAAAGAGTTTGGATTGCCTTTCTTCACAGAGGTGGTCTTTACTGCCACCTGGAATATGTGGACTCAAAGGAATGGCAAAATCTTCGGGAATGAAACACCTAGTTTTAGAGCCTGGAGAAGGAATTTTGTTCATGATTTAACTCTGTTAACTCATAGGATCAAATGTAAATATAGAGACAAACTTCTAGAATGGTTAGCTTCTTTACCCTAGGTAGTTAGTTTCTTTACCTTTTCTTGTACCTTGAACTTTTACTATGAGTTTTAATAAAGCACTGTGAGGCTGTTGCCTTGCAGTATATAGTCAAAAAAAAACTATCCAATGATGGTGAAATGCGATCCAACTGTTGTTGACACAATGTTACTACCATTTATGACAAGCAACTGTATCTATACCTCGGACATTCTTATGCTTCCCTACCATCACAATATGATCAGTCCTGCGTTGGTCTCGAGATTGACAGTACCTGGCCCTTCCCAGAGAATTACTTCTAGTTCAAAGCAAGCATTTCCAATGCCGACGAGTGGTTGAGCTGAAGTTCATTTCATCGCTTTCTTATTTAATTTGTTGTGTGAGAAAAACTTTACTAGAATGTTTTGTTGGAAATGATCTATAATCCAACGTGTATCCTCATTGTCGTTGTGGGTTGATAACTTGTTGTATGTAATCAATGGTACATTTGCATATGCATCCATCAACTCACGCCTACTAGTGGTGTCCATATGAACAGTGCTAGTGATTTTAGTTCCAAAATTAGATAGTGCTAGTGATTTTTAGCTGCATATTTTGACAAATCGCAGTGTTACAAGGTTGACAAATGGCAATGTTACTAGATAAACAAATGTCAATCTTTCCAGTTTGACAAATGGCTACATACCCAAAATGATAGATATGCAAATCTTACCCAATTGTTTGTACGTGGTTGCATAGGGGTCATGCAGAACAACCATCTGCGTTGAAGGGATGCAGAAATCCTGCTCGACACTTTTTCCCTTGGCTTCCCGGGGAAGCTGTCAGTTTGCATATGGGTGTTCTAACTAAAACGTTTGCTTTTATATTTAAAAACCATTGATGTTTTCTTCAAAAGAAAATCGTTCGATAAGTCTGTACATTAAGAGAGAAAAACGCAAGTTCGTTCAAACCATATCTTTCATTCAGTCACACTACGAATTTATATTCATATGATGGAGAATTCAAGATACAGTATTAAACCCCAAAAAAACTATTTCCGATGGTGACGGAGGCGGCGTGCCGCGCCGTCATTGTCGTTGTCGTCCTTCGGGACGCCGTTGTTGAAGTATTCAAGGCAGCACAAAATGGTCTTCACTTGTAAATCAAACATCATGTCATCGCGCGATCGATGGGCGGGGCGCGGGAGGACGGCAACTAGCGCCGCTAAGAGGTAGCGGTCAACGGCAGCGTCCCATGCCGCTGAGGGGGGCGCGCGCACAGGCACGGGCACGGGTGCAGCGTGTGCAGCCAAATGCACGGGGGCCGGCGCCACGATAGGTGGAGGGGCACGCACGGGCACGGGCGCTGGCGCTGGCATGTACAAGAGCTCTAGTGGGTCCGCGGAGACCTCGCTGACACCCGCGGCTTCCAGCTCTGCGATAGTGCTCGGAGAGCAGCCCGTCAATGCTACGGGGATGGTTGTTGGCCCGGGCGCGGGGATGGGAGCTGGAACGGGACCGGGGGCAGCAACCGCCGCGGCCAGCTTGTTCTGGGCCATGTCCATGAGGCCCCATTCTTCCTTATTTTATATCTCCTCCGGCTCAGAGTCGACTTCACCAAACTTGAAGACTAGTGCCAGATGATCATTCTGCGTCATGGCGTTGGTGGAGGTCTGCGGGAGGGAGGGGAATGGGAGGCGAACTGTAAGGCCGCCCGTATTAAACGGCGGCTCGGGCAACATTAATGGAGAGGAAGGCGGGCGGCCATGAAAGTCAAAGGGCTCGCTTCCGAATGAGCCTGCGCAGCGTACAACTCACACGCTTCCTAATGAGCCTGCGCATTGGAGGACAGCTTGCACGCCTCTCGGTCAGCCTGCGCACCGGACTATGCTCGCACACCTCCCGTTCAGTCAAGGTCAAGGGGATGTCCGCACGGCACCTCCTACAGCCATTAAAACCAAGACATGTGGTGTCACGTGAATGGTTTACAGAACGCACATGGTTTGAATTATACAAACGTTTGAGCTATTAAAGTGGCAGCTATTTTTTCAAAATGCCTTTGTTGGCTGTCATTATTCGAGTGCGTCTTCTCTCAAAATGGACACGAAAAATGCCACAGCATGTCGGGTGCCATTCCATGATAGCATGCCAAGTTTCATGAATTTCAGACGAGTTTTGGATTTACTAGAATTTAAAAACCAGGAATCTCAGTGTTTTGCCGGCAATCAACGGTGCCCCGGTACCATTTCTTGCATGGGACCTAAGCATGCACCCAAGGACACAGATTTGATTTTTCAACCAATTTATATGCACTGGAGCATGTGCATGTAGTTCAAAGTTGAATTATGCAAATAAATGCATTGAAAACTTAGTTAATGCATAAAAATGTCCAAATGAACCCCAAAAAATCCCAAAATTTGAGACAACACTCCTGTTGTTCTATATTGACATGAGAAATTTTTTGAAAGCAACAAGAGGCAATGGATATTGTTTCGTCCCCAAAGGTGGGATGTTCCCTACCTAAACCATCATGCTTGTTGTGAGAAGCTCTATTTTGGGAGAAGCATATACCCGAACCTGCCCCAAACGGGATAAAAAATTTACCACGGCATGTTGATGCCGCTCCATGATAGCATGCCAAGTTTCATGAATTTCAGACAAGTTTTGGATTTACTAGAAATTAAAAGGTAGGCATCTCAATGTTTTGCCGGCAATCAACAGTGCCCTGGCGTTTGAATTTCATTCCCATCTCTTGCATGGGACCTAGAAATTCACCCAAGGACACACATGTGACTTTTCAACCAACTTTAGTGCATTGGAGCATGTGCATGTAGTTCAAATTTGAATTACGCACATAGAATGCCTGCAACACCCAGTTAATGTGTGAAAAAGGCCAAATGAACCCCGAAAAGTTCCATCCCATTTCTTGCATGGGTCCGAACCATGCACCCAAGGATACAGATTTGATTTTTCAACCAATTTATATGCACTGGAGCATGTGCATTTACATAGTTCAAATTTGAATTATGCACATAAATGCATTGAAACTTTAGTTAATGCATAAAAATGTCCAAACGAACCCCGAAAAATCACGAAAATTGACACAACACTCATGTTGTTCTATGTTGACACGAGAAAAAATTGAAAGCAATAAGAGGCAATGGATATCATTTCGTCCCCAAAGGTGGGACGTTCCCTATCGAAACCATCATGCTTGTTGTGAGAAGCTCTGGTTTGTGAGAAGCTTATACCCGAACCTGCCCCAAATGGGATACATTTTTTACCACGGCATGTTGATGCCGCTCCATGATAGCATGCCAAGTTTACTGAATTTCAGACAAGTTTTGGATTTACTAGAATTTAAAAACCAGGTATCTCAACCTTTTTCCAGCAATCAACAGTGCCCTGGTGTTTGAATTCCATTCCCATCTCTTGCATGGGACCTAGAAATTCACCCAAGGACACACATGTGATTTTTCAACCAACTTTAGTGCATTGGAGCATGTGCCTGTAGTTCAAATTTGAAATATGCACATAAAATGCCTAGAAAACCCAGTTAATGTATAAAAAAGGCCAAATGATCATCGCCGAAAAATTCCAAGATTAAACACAACACTCATGTTGTTCTATATTGACACTTGAAAATTTTTGAAAGCAATAAGAGGCAACAGATATCGTCCAGTCCCCAAAGGTGGTATGTTCCCTGTCAAAACCATCATTCTTGTTGTGAGAAGCTCTGGTTTGTGAGAAGCTTATTCCCAAACCTGCCCCAAATGGGTTAAAAAATTTCCGACGGCATGTTGATACCGCTCCATGATAGCACGCCAAGTTTCATGAATTTCAGACGAGTTTTGGATTTACTAGAATTTAAAAACTAGGCATCTCAACGTTTTGCCAGCAATCAACAGTGCCCTGGTGTTTGAATTTCATTCCCATCTCTTGCATGAGACCTAGAAATTCACCCAAGGACACACATGTGATTTTTCAACCAACTTTAGTGCATTGGAGCATGTGCTTGTAGTTCAAATTTGAATTATGCACAGAAAATGCCTAGAAAACCCAGTTAATCTATAAAAAAGGCCAAACGATCATCGCCGAAAAATTCCAAGATTAAATACAACACTCTTGTTGTTCTATGTTGACACTAGAAAAATTTCGAAAGCAATAAGAGGCAACCGATATCGTCCCATCCCCAAAGGTGGTACGTTCCCTATTGAAACCATCATGCTTGTTGTCAATAGCTCTGGTTTGTGAGAAGCTTATACCTAAACCTGCCCCAAATGGGACAAAATTTTCACCATGGCATGTTGATACCGCTCCATGATAGCACACCATGTTTCATGAATTTCAGACGAGTTTTGGATTTACTAGAATTTAAAAACCAGGTATCTCAATATTTTGCCAGCAATCAACAGTGCCCTGGTGTTTGAAATTCATTCCCATATCTTGCATGTGACCTAGAAATTCACCCAAGGACACACATGTGATTTTTAAACCAACTTTGGTGCATTGGAGCATGTGCTTGTAGTTCAAATTTGAATTATGCACATAAAATGCCTAGAAAACCAAGTTAATGTATAAAAAAGGCCAAACGAACCGCGAAAAATTCATTCCCATTTCTTACATGGGACATAAGCATGCACTGAAGGACACAGATTTGATTTTTCAACCAATTTGTATGCACCAGAGCATGTGCATGTAGTTTAATTTTGAATTGTGCACCTGAAATGGCTAGAAAACCAGTTTAATGTATAAAATGTCCAAACGAACCCTGAATAATTGCAATTCATTTACGACACACATATAGTTGCATGTTCATTGCAGATAAAAGGTCTAGCAATTCAAACAGCGTCCATTTCCGCTATGACCCCATTTTGTAATTCAAATCGAGTAGATCCCACACAGTTTATTATCACCAACCGTGTGAGATGTAGTACAAAATATCTTGGAGCACCGTCGGTGTATAGTACGCCTATGGCTTACGTGAGAAGGTGTGTCGGCTACAGTCTCACACCTCTGCATCCCTCGCAATCTCAAAAATATCTGCTCGCCCTTGATCCAAATTTTCAGTAGCCCCGCCTTGTTACTCCCGCCTAGTAAAATTTTTAGTTGCCGCAGTATTTCCTCAAACA
>NC_041389.1:67310862-67325603 GCF_002162155.2 Triticum dicoccoides
CAGACACACACAACCCTCGAATTCATTGGCAGGTCGCCACCATCGTTGGCGCCTCCATCCTCAACCTTTGCATGTGTGCCGGGGAGCTCGAGGATCCAATGGCCAAAAAGCTCAAGGTTATCGCGCTCCGCCGTCATGCAAGAGCTCCGCCGGTAGCACCCAGAGCTCGTGGAGGCCGAGCGGGCAATCTTTGACGTCACAGAGGGCGGTGAGGTTATCGCGCTCTCCTCCGATGACGAGGTCGAAGGCGGCGAGGACGGTGGCGTGGAGGGCGGCGAGGTTATCGCGCTCTCCTCTGATGACGAGGTCAAAGGCGCCGGCGACGGTGGCGCGGAGGGCGTCGAGGTGGGCCCCAAGGACGAGGAGATCGACATCGATGAGTGGAGGAGTGCCTTCCCAGCGACCCTCACGATGGTACTGGCCCGGACCAGACTCGCGGCACACCGTACATGACAAAGAAGGATTGGCTCGACCTCTACTTCGACCGGAAGTAGTTTAGCTTAGTTTATATTCATGTTTTAAGTTTGGTTATGCAAAACTCTCTATGTTTATGTTTGAATGCATGCTACTTTCGGTTGAACCTGCTTTACACTTGATCAAATTGAAGTTTACAACCTTAAGTTTAGGGGATCGACTAGAAAAGACCAAAAATTGTTGGAGTATATATATATCCACTAAGGGTTTTAGTCCTTTAACTTTTTAAGGATCGCCTAGAGGTGTCCTTATGACTTGTTTATTTCAGTTCTTCACAATGTGATGCTCTATATGTGCAACTATTTGCCGTGCTGTTCAATTTCATCAATAACAGTTTCAACAATACCACTATGAATTACGATATTTGGTTGCTGTTAAGGATATTGCAGTTAACATGCCTTTTCGTTTTTCAATTGTTGTTTAGCAACATGCATTGTACTGAATGACTAAATATGCAATCCCAGGCTACATAGCAACAAGGAAGAGTGTTACCTTAATGTTCTGATGATGTCTAGATATACATGTAATAAAATATTATATAATGGGATGGATGAAGTGTTGTACTACATCATTTTCAATTGTTGTTTAGCTTCTAATATTAACTTGGTGCTTTTAGGTACATATATCATTGCCAAAGATCCACACTTCGACCCTTTCTGCGTATGGGGCAAAGAGATATTCATGAACCAGCATCAAGTGAGGAAACTGATAAAGATTGTTATTATAATGGGTCAAAAGATGTCAATCAAACTATTTGTTTACACTTTATGCAAGACAACAGTGAACTGCAGGATGGTAAGTAAGAACCCTGTAGCCTTCTTTTTACTAGCCTAACGAGTTGTGTTAGATGACAATATCTGAATCTTTTTTCTTTTGCAGTGGATCCTGAAGCAATTTACTCAAGATTACCTCTCAAACTACATGATTTGCGGCCAGCCATCACAAGGGGTTGGACTAGAGTCCTACATGCCTTCTACATCCAAGAGAGCACAATAGGGCCATTCTGCTTCACCTTGTTCAGCAACTGGAAAGTATGTCACCTCTTTCTTTACCATCTATAATAATAAAAGTATAGAACCCTGGTACATCATTCTTTAATTGGTGCTTATGTAATTCTTAAACATATGTAACTATGAATCAAATAATGCATTGGTTGTTTGAACCTGATGGACATGAATAAAGCTATAGCCTACTTTCAAGTTTAAATTAGGTACAATTTTAAATAGCGACAATTAAATTAGGGCGAAATTACGTTGTGCAGGTCATTACGGCATACACGGTTGGTAAAACACAAACGTTTGCGATATACACCATAATCCGAGACGGTTCACAAATAGGAAACGTGTGCAAGCATGCACACAGTTGCCGTTTGCAAAGCATGTGTGATGTCAGACACTATCACATACGGTGTGGGAAAACTAAATGTGTGTGATTGTCTACCTATCGTACATGGTTTATAATCATGAACTATTTGTGATGTGCCAGTCATCATAAAACTCCTGTGCCTAGAATCTGCCTGGTTTTAGGCAAAATCACAAAACTCCGACTGCGATGGCAATGCAAGCACAAACGGGTAGCAACGATGAAGCGTTTGGGATATTCAAGATATCAGAAATGGTTATATAGGGACAACTGTATGCATCAAGGCTCCCTATCCCCGATGGTTTCTGGGTCGTGTGGGAAGGACCCCCTATCGCCCACACTCGCTTGGCGACGGTTCCAAATGCCGTCACGGAAAGGGGTTAAAACTATTTGTTTAGGACCGGCGCGTACCAGTGTGTGATCCATAGTGGAAACCTCTACGAAGACTTATATTTTGGAACAGAGGGAATATGATAGTCGTACAGTATGTTCCTTGTAGTGAAGACGAGTAGGGACATTTGCAGTGTAGAGGTCTATTCAGTCGGTTGTGATGGACACTTTCAACTCTTCGGGCCTCTTTGATTCTTAGGATTGTGTAAACATAGGAATAGGAATTGTAGTGGCCTGCCCACTTGAATCCTATAAGATTAGCAAGGAAATCGGGGAGCTGTGTTGCCTTTGAGAGTTACACTAATATTAACAATACCGCACCTTCAGTTGAAGAGAGATGGTACCCGAAGCCTTTCTAGCCGTACCGGCAATAGTAGACTATATTTTTCTAGCAAGTTCCACTTTGCTGATTTTACTTGTGATGCTTATAGTTTTCCCGTTATATCTACACTATGATCAGTGTAGCTGCTTTGTGTCGCACTAGCAGCAGTCCACTCTTGAAGATAAACAACACACCAATCATAAGCCCAAAGCTTACTTCTTCAAATACGAATTCTGATATGATACTAATATTAGTTAACAGACACACATTTAATTGGTCAGGTAATGCTCCCACTTGATTTTCCAAATGCATGTGGCCACATATAGAGAGAAAACATGGAATTGCATTCTTTGGGCGCTATGATTCATCATGAGTGGACAACCAACATTGTATGCAAAGAAGCGGAACCTCAAGAATATACTTCCTCTTCTGTTCTTTAACATGTTCCTCTTTTGTTATTCTGTATTTAGTACGTACAATATGTTCCTTGTCTGGAAGGGGAGTAGGGACATCTGCAGTCAACAACTGATAGAGCTAGCATGTACGTGATCGATAAGCTTTCAATTAGTAGCGGCAATACAACACCATATTTTCCAGCCCGTTCCACTTTCCCGATTTATATATCCTGGTTATGGTGTACCCCTTTTATGTACACTACGATCTTCCTAGTTGCTCTATGCTCTTGTTATCATGGTTTGGCAATAAACTCTCTATACAGTATATTATGAACCTATCATCTGCCAACTATCCTTACTTATGGAGCCTTTTTTGTGTACATGTGCCAGATTCTATTAATGCACGCACCATATTACAGCACACCTGGGCTCTCTTATCAGAATCCAGTGATAGCACACAAGGGTTTACAGCGCGCCCCTATATTAGAATATCCTCTGCATTACAAAGATAATCTCACTATTATTTTCTCTACAACCAGTGACACAAAACGTAGGACTGACTCCAACAGACTGTACCCATACTTCACTGGTGTCGGTGTACTAGAGTAGGGGTACCCTAGTATCCCGAACTTGTGCACGGGCAGTCGCAGCGCCCCGCGGCAAGGCTTGCCGGGCGACCGCCAAGATCCTCCGTGCTTCCTTTGAAGCCATTCAAGAACAAAGTATTTAAGCCAAGAAGACAAGGCCCCGGCAAGAGGAGCTTGCCGGGAAGTCCAACCAAGGCCCCGGCAAGAGGAGCTTGCCGGGAAGCCAACCAAGGTCCCGGCAAGAGGGGCTTGCCGGGAAGACCAACCAGGGCCCGGAGAGCGAAAAGCTTCCGGGCGCGACAAGATGACGACCGCGGCAAGCAACCACTCTACAGCCCACGCTCCAGCTCACCCACCAACGTGTCGCTCTGGGACCTTTCCAGGCGCACGTGGCAGGAGGCTGTGCAGCTAGGGGTACGTGGTGGCAAGCGGCGCTAACAAGATAGCCATCGTGGCGAACGGTGGCGTCCCTGACGACCCCTTTTTGCACTGTTTGGGCGACACAGACGGGCATTTAATGCCCTTGTCCCCTGCCGTCAGGGGTTAGGTATGATACACTATTCGAGTAGATGTACCAACTACAACACTTTTCCACTTTTGCCCTTGCCTACGTTGCCACTTGTTGGAGACCCCTTGAGCATATAAAAGGAGGCCCATGCGCAACATAGAGGGGGGTTCGAAAACCATTCACGCTCGGTCTCGTTAGCAGCTGGTGTGTACTGTAGCTCCCAGCGCTCCTGAGCAAGAAACCAATACAATCCACAAAGCAGCAGTAGGGTTTTACGCATCCGTGCGGCCCGAAGCTGGGTAAACTGCTCGTGTGCGTCGCCTCGATCTGCTTTTCGTGCGATCTCCGCCCCCCGCCGAACCGAAAGGGGCTCCGGTCCCATAGGTGTTCGTGGAGCCAGTTTCCCCGACATCTTTGGCGCGCCAGGTAGGGGGTGTCGAGATTGTGCGAACCTGATCCGGCGTCCGCACGAGCTAGATCTTCATAATCTTCATCAACATGCCACCGAAGAAGAAGGCTTCGGGGGCGATTGCGCCGTCCGCGTCGGACCCACCACCACCAGAGCAAACGGGTGGTGGGGTAGACGCCGGCGGAAGAACGGGCATCGACGAGGGAGCTCACGCTGCTGCCAAGTCCAAGGACAAGGTGGCACAGACCTCGGCGTCCGTACATGCCCCGCGTCCATCTCAGGATGCGCGGGACCAGTAGCGTCATGGTGCTCCCAGTACCATACATATGCTGGACCAAGATCGAGTTGGTGGGCCTCAAGGTGCTCAAGACTAGCGTGCACGCCAACATGCTGGCACGAGCGGAGTACGGTCGCCTGGACGGGGTGCTGCTCCTTCTAACATAGTTAGGAGTCTGAGCACATCCCGCTCCTCGCACCGTTCGCCACTGCCACCCACCACTCCAGCGGAAGCTTTGGCGCGAGCACAACTGCTCCTAGACTTCCCTCCAGCGCCGGACAAGATCGACGAATGGAGGGCCACCATCCAGAGCCTCATCGGCTTCGCCAACGGCGACACCCCATGGCAGCCGAGCGCATCGCAGCCGCGGCAAGATCGCTAGACACGAGCCGATGGCGACAAGACCGGTGGAGGTGCAACCACCGTGCACTCTCCACCCCGAAGGCCAAGATCGCCGACTCGCCGGATCAACAACGACGCCGACTCCACCGCATCGTCGGATCCGCGAGCTCGTCACGATCAACGCCATGTTCTTCATGAACGACAACAAGAAGACGCTCGTACCCGCATCGAGCGTCGAAGAGAAGTGCGGCGTCAATCAGACCAGCGCGCTGGGCCCTCTGTCGACATGCATGCGCCAGGGGAACCAGGCGACTTACCGTACGCGGTAGGTTGTCCTGCGTTTACTCGTGAGCTGCGGCAAGTCCAGTGGCCCAGTACGAAGAATTTCAAGCCAGATGTACCAGAGAAGTATGATGGCAGGTCGCATCCGTCGGAGTTCCTCAGCATCTACACCATCGCGGTGCAAGCTGCCGGGGGGCGAGACGACAAGATCCTTGCCAACTACTTCCCGCTGGTACTCAAGTCCAACGTCAGGTCCTGGCTCATGCACTTACCGGAGAACTCCATATCCTCCTGGGCTGAACTGTGCCATCAGTTTGTCGGCGCCTTTACAGGCGGCCACAAACCTCCTGGCCAAGAGAGCGACCTTCATCTGCTCGCCCAGAAGGAAGGAGAGACCCTGCGCAAGTACATTCAGAGATTTAGCCGTGTGCACTACAACATCCCAGATGTCCACCCTGCCGCGGTCATCAGCACGTTCCATCAGAACGTGCGTAACCGCAGAATGCGGGTGGAGATGGCGATGTGCAAGATCAAAGATGTCAGTGAGCTGTATGCCCTAGCCGACAAGTGTGCACGTGCTGAAGAGGGGAGGAAACTCCCCGGAGAGAATGTAGGAGCAGGAGGATCTGACAGCGAGGATACTGCCCCGGCCAAGAAAAACCGGCGGCGGAACAACAGAAAGAAGAATGGCAAAGAAGTGCTGGCTGTTGAGCAGTCCGGCGACGGAGGTGGCGCCAAGACAGCCAAAGATGGTAGCTCCAGCAAGGGGGTTGCCGCATGCAACAACTGCCAGGCTGTGGCGGCCGCCGACAAGCAGGACGGTACCAACAACCAGTATTGCAAGATCCACCGCGCCAAGGGCCACGATCTCCAGAGCTGCAAGAAGGTCGAACAGCTTGTCCAGCTGCAAAAGCCTGAGTACGAGCGGCACGACAAGGAGAAGGCCCAAGGAGGTGAAGGAGGATCCGACAAGAAGCGTCCCGGCCGGGGAGGGCGCCGCGGCAAGACCAAGCAGCGGCAAGGAGACAGGCCTCCCCACGGCCGCGAAAAGGATGAATACGACGACGACGATGAAGAGATGGATGATGACCAGCGAGCAGGAGTTCCAGAAAGCCACAGAGGTTCTGTGCGTTGACGGCGGTGCTTCCCTGCATGCTTCACACCGCCAGCTATAGTGGGTGCGGGAAGTCAATGCGGCAGAACCACCTGTCAAAACACGCAGGCCTCTGAAATGGTCTAGCACGCCTATCATCTTTGATATTGAGGACCACCCTGATCGCACAACTGCGGTCAGGTGCTTGCCGATGTTGGTTTCACCAACTATCCGCAACCTCAAGGTCACCAAGATGCTAGTTGATGGTGGGGCCGTCTTGAATCTGATCTCCTCCGCGGTACTCCAGAAGCTCCAGATCCCTGACAGCGAGCTCGAAGAGACCGGCACGTTCCAAGGAATCAACCCGGGAAGGAGCAAGCCGAAGGGGAAGATCACGTTGCCGGTGACATTTGGCAGCGAGCTGAACTACAGGACTGAGAGGGTCACTTTTGACGTTGCTGATTTCCCGTTGCCCTACAATGGGATACTTGGTCGTCCAGCACTCGCCAAGTTCATGGCAGCCTCTCACTATGCATACAATATGCTCAAGATGCCTAGCCCGATAAGTGTCATCACTGTCCCTGGCGACAAGAAGGATGCTCTTATCTGTGCCGACAAGATCTACCGGGAAGCAGCAGCCGTAGCAGATAGCAAGTCACTTGCCGCTGAAGCTCCCAGGGGGAAGAAGAAGACTAAGTCCGGCAAGAGCTCTGGTACCCACTCCGGCAAGCACACCTCTTCGGAATGCTGCGCTACCGTCGAGGACGCACCATCGAGCTCCACCTGCAAGTGTAAGGAGGCAATGGCAGCTCCGCCAGAGACCAAGAAGGTGTCTGCCAAGGAGGACGGCACTGGTGGTACTTTCACCATCAGTGCCACCCTAGACCCCAAATAGGAAAGCGCGCTCGTTGCTTTCCTGCGGGCGAATGTCGACGTGTTTGCATGGAGACCGTCTGACATCCCCGGTGTTCCCAGGAAAGTAATTGAGCACCACCTTGCTGTCTGTCCTCATGCGCGGCCCGTCAAGCAAAAAGTCAGGAAACAAGCAGTGGAGCGCCAAAAATTCATAGCAGAAGAGATCAAGAAGTTGGAAGCAGCAGGCCTTGTCAGAGGAGTGCTCCATCCTACGTGGTTGGCCAATCCTGTTGTCGTGCGCAAGGCAAACAGGAAGTGGAGGCTTTGCATTGACTTCACCGATGTCAATAAAGCTTGTCCCAAAGATCCATTTCCCTTGCCGCGCATTGACTAGATTGTTGACTCCACGGCCGGATGCGACTTGCTTTCATTTCTTGACGCATACTCAGGATACCATCAGATCTTCATGGCAGAAGAGGATGAGGAGAAGACTGCATTTATCACTCCGTGTGGCACGTACTGTTTCGTACGGATGCCTTTCGGGTTGAAGAATGCTGGTTCAACGTTTGCAAGAGTAGTCCATACCGCTTTTGAGCCACAGATACACAGAAATGTGGAAGCCTACATGGATGATATAGTGGTCAAGAGCAAGGACAGGGCGACTCTGATTCAAGATTTAGATGAAACCTTTGCAAATCTGCGCAAGATCAACCTCAAGCTTAACCCCGAGAAGTGCGTATTTGGAGTCCCCTCCGGCAAGCTTCTCGGGTTCTTCGTGTCTCAGCGGGGAATTGAAGCCAATCCCGACAAGATCAAGGCCATCGAGCAGATTGAAGCACCAAAGCGCGTCAAGGATGTATGAAAACTTGCCAGTTGCGTGGCTGCTCTCAGCAGGTTCATTTCTAGGTCTGCTGAGCGCGCCCTGCCATTTTTCAAAATTTTGAAAAAGGCAGGTCCAATGAAATGGACTCCGGAAGCGGAGGCTGCGCTGCAGGACTTGAAGAGATACCTGTCCTCCACTCCAGTACTTGTCGCACCTAAGCCACAAGAAAAGTTGCTGCTGTATCTAGCGGCAACCAATCAAGTGGTTAGTGCTGCGTTAGTAGCGGAGAGGGAGGCGGAGGATGGGCCAGTAACCGCGGCAAGTGCATCCAGCGACAAGTAGGGGGCTTCGCCGGCAAGCTCTGGTCCCGACGAAGATGGATCTGCGCAGGCACAGGAGGAGGTGCAGAAGAAAATGGTGCAGCGCACAGTTTACTTTGTCAGTTCCCTTTTACAGGGGGCTAGGTCAAGGTACTCTGGTGTGCAGAAATTGCTTTTCGGCCTTCTCATGGCCTCGAGAAAGCTGCGCCATTACTTCCAAGCACATGAGATAGCAGTTGTCACTCGCTTTCCCCTGAAGAGGATATTGCAGAATCTAGAAGCAACTGGCAGGATTGTCGAGTGGGCACTAGAACTGTCAAGCTTTGGACTCAAGTTTGAGAGCACTGCAACTATCCAGAGCAGAGCATTGGCAGAATTCATAGCGGAGTGGACGCCAACACCAGATGAAGTAATTCCAGAGATGAGCATCCCCGTCAAGGAAACAAGCAAAGAGTGGTTGATGTACTTTGATGGCTCCTTCTCGCTGCAAGGCGCCGGTGCGGGCGTGCTACTTGTCGCACCCACCGGGGAACACCTCAAGTACGTAGTCCAGATGCACTTTCCCAGGGAGCAAGCAACGAACAATACTGCAGAGTATGAAGGATTGCTTGCCGGTCTCAGGATCGCAACAGACCTTGGGATCAAGAAGCTCATTGTCAGGGGTGACTCGCAGCTTGTCGTCTGCCAAGTAAACAAGAATTACTAGAGTCCATTGATGGAAGCATATGTTGATGAAGTGAGGAAGCTAGAAGAGCACTTTGACGGCCTACAAATGGAACATGTTCCAAGAGCTGAGACCGACATTGCCGATGGCCTCCCTTTCGGTTCGGCGGGGGGCGGAGATCGCACGAAGAGCAGATCGAGGCGACGCACACGAGCAGTTTACCCAGCTTCGGGCCGCACGGATGCGTAAAACCCTACTGCTGCTTTGTGGATTGTATTGGTTTCTTGCTCAGGAGCCCTGGGAGCTATAGTACACACCAGCTGCTAACGAGACCGAGCGTGAATGGTTTTCGAACCCCCCTCTACGTTGCGCATGGGCCTCCTTTTATATGCTCAAGGGGTCTCCAACAGGTGGCAACGTAGGCAAGGGCAAAAGTGGAAAAGCGTTGTAGTTGGTACAGCTACTCGAACAGTGTATCATACCTAACCCTGACGGCAGGGGACAAGGACATTAAATGCCCGTCTGTGTCGCCCAAACAGTGCAAAAAGGGGCCGTCAGGGACGCCACCGTTCGCCACGATGGCTATCTTGTTAGCGCCGCTTGCCACCATGTACCCCTGGCTGCACAGCCTCCCGCCCCGTGCGCCTGGAAAGGTCCCAGAGCGACACGTTGGTGGGTGAGCTGGAGCGTGGGCTGTAGAGTGGTTGCTTGCCGCGGCAAGCGCCTTGCCGCGGTCGTCATCTTGTCGCGCCCGAAAGCTTGTCGCTCTCCGGGCCCTCGTTGGTCTTCCCGGCAAGCTCCTCTTGCCGGGGCCTTGGTTGGCTTCCCGGCAAGCTCCTCTTGCCGGGGCCTTGGTTGGACTTCCCGGCAAGCTCCTCTTGCCGGGGCCTTGTCTTCTTGGCTTAAATACTTTGTTCTTGAATGGCTTCAAAGGAAGCACGGAGCATCTTGGCGGTCGCCCGGCAAGCCTTGCCGCGGGGCCCTGCGACTGCCCGTGCACAAGTTCGGGATACTAGGGTACCCCTACTCTAGTACACCGACAGGAGCCCCCGGGCCTGGGCCATACACGGTGCCGAGCGCTGTTGGGCCAGGTCCAAATCAGGGCACGGGCACTCGCGGCCTGGGTCACGTCGCATCTTACTTCGTATCCACCGCGCCCTCCCCCAACGCCACGCGTTGAGTGCGGCATCATGGGGGAGATCGTGTGCGGTTTCTTTAATCGTGAATGCGGAACGTCCGCCCCCTCCCTTTTTATAAGCAGAGGAAACAGGGGCAGTTCGCCCACCTCGCCATTTGCTACTCCAATCTCGAAAACCTCCGCCGCCCCCCCTTCTTCTCAAAGAAAGAGAGCAGCGCTCTGCCCCAATCGCCACTGGCACCACCAACACCGTCGATCTCCCCCACCACCTCCGCCATGGCTCCGAAAGCCGGGAAGGCCGCGAAGTCGACCGAAGCGCAGCGGCTCGCGGCGCTGCGAAAGCAGCGTGCAGTCTTCTCCCCTCAGCTCTCCGCAAAGGATCTGAAGGATTACTACTACCTCTTCTGGTCGACGTAGACGCGGGCGCACCAGCGCACGAGGGTACTCCCAGCCGTCGCTCGGCAACTGGCTCCAACTGGGTACCCCTTCTTTGCGCTGTTCTTCTTCTGCGGGCTCTGCCCGCCTTTTTCTGAATTCTTCTGTGATATCATGAACACCTACGGGCTCCACCTCCTCGATTTCACCCCCAATGCCATTCTGACCATGGCGGTTTTCGCACACCTTTGCGAAAACTTTGTCGGAGTCCACCCAAACGTAGCTCTCTTCTGCCATTTCTTTATGCCTAGAGTCAAGAAAGGAGAGCCTCTATCCGGCGGAATTGCCTGGATCTCGAGGACCGGCAAGAAGGAGGCTTATCTGGAGGGGGAGTACCGCAGCAGATGGGAGGAGTGGAGAGTAGAGTGGTGCTGGGTTGTCGAGGAGAACCCGCAGCCTTTCACCGCCTTGCGCCGGGCCCTAGTAGTCCGTGGCCATGATTGGAGCGACGTGGCCCCGGAGGACGCTAGGCTGAGGATTGCTACCACTCGGATCCAACGCCTCAGGCTTGCCAGGCTCACTGTGGGCGCTGTTGGCGCAGACTTTCTTCGCTGCCGCATCGCCCCCTTGCAGGAGAGGAAGAGGCCCGCCTGGGAATTCCAGAATGCGGCGGATATCATGAGGCTGCGCCTGGGCCTCAACTTCAATTTCACAGTCTTGGAGCTTGACGGGACGCTCAAGGAGCTGTTCAGGCACGACCTTGACCATCCCGAATGGTTCCGGTTGCCGCGGGGCGTCGTCCCGCTGTGCAACAACTCTTCGCTCGACCGCATCCGTGCGATCATGCTGTTGTGCGATTCGCACGGAATCATCCCCACTTGGCAAGAGCCCGAAGACGACATCGTGCAGGCGTTCTTTGACGGCTTGGTGGAAGTGCCAGTCCGCGCCGACGAACAGAGAGGCCTCACCCGCGACACCACCCCCGAGGAGATGGAGCGCATCTTCACTAGGCTGGAAGAGGCGGCGGCAGCCGCTGCCGCGGGTGAGTTTGGATTCACTGTGGACGAGGCAGACGTAGCAGAGGCAGAAGAGGCGGCGAGCCTTGCCGAGCGGGAGGATCTTGCCGGCGAGGAAGAACTTGCCGGACTTGAGGTGGAGTCGGGTGAGCCCGCCGAGGGTACGGGCGGCTCGTTGGAGACCAACCCTTCTTCCTCCATGCCTCCGGTCAGCTCGTCGCAAGCGGATCCCCCAGCTCAACCAAGAAAGCGTCTCCGCAGGGTCGGGGACGTAGCGGAGCGGCAGACGAGTCAGCAGCCGCCACGCCGCACGACACGCTCCACCGCGGCAAGCACTGGCGCTCCCGGAGCGTCTCACACCGCTGCGGCAACTGGAGCGGGGTCGTCTCAGACCGCCGCTACTGCTCCCGCCAAGCGGCCAAGGGAACCCACTCCCCCGCCTCGTCGCGCCGGAGGCGGGCCAGGCTTCGACTTCTCCGCGCTCAGCTCCGACGAGGAAGAAGAAGAAGAGTAAGATCCCTTGCTTTCTCTTGTAGTTCTTCATTTCTTGTTGTTTTGTTTTGTATCTGACTTGCTTTGCTCTGAACTCATTCCTTTTCAGGACGCTGTCCCAGAGAGTGGCGAAGAGAGCCAAGGCCCCGGTGATCCCGGTGATCGACATTGAGGACGAACCCTCCGCGACTGCAGGGGGTGCACCCGAGACCACCTTGCCGGACCCGGCAACTGTTCCCCAAAGCAGCCCCCAGCGCAGGCCCCAGCGTAAGTATAAGGTTTTCTTTCCGCTGTTAGGGGCGCGCTGGTGCTCTTTATTTGCTAACATCTGACTGTTGGTCTGTGTAGGAGAAGAGCAGCCTCATCAGGAACACACGGAGCCCGCCCCCGATGCGCCACCCGCTTCATCTACTCCGCCAAGGGGGAGTTCTCCGGCAAGGGGGAGTACTCCGACAAGGGAGAGGTCCCCGGCAAGGGACAGCTCCCCGGCAATAGAGAAGTCTCCGGCAAGGGACAGCACCAGCGACCCTCTGGCGACAGAGAACACGACCGCAGATCCTGGCACAGGTAATCCTTTTTGCTTGAAAACTCCCCTTGGGTTCTTCTTCTTTTGATCTTATTTTTGGATATTTGCTTGACTCTTTCTCCCTCTTCCGGCTGTCAGGGCCAACTGCCACGGAGCCAGTGGTGACTGAGGTCGCCGGCGATGAGGACGCGCGTGGCAACACCGACGACGCCGCTGCCCCTGAAGGAGCAGCCGGCGCCAATGATCCCGCCGGCGAAGAGGCCGCCAAAGCTACTGCTGACAAGGCTAACGAGGGGTCAGGCGATCGTACTGACGACTCTGAGGCCGCAGGAGCGTCAGGCGCTACACCGACCGCCGATCCCTCCGCCACCGCCGCAGCGCCGGGCTCTGAAGAGCCCCAGCCAGGCGCCTACTTGAAGGCCGGCGAAGATGTCTTCATCAAGCTCCCCTGGGAGTCAACCTCCAGGGCGCCGGTCGAAGGAGAAACCTTTGACGGAGAGGTGCTCGCCTCCGCTGGTTTGATGCTAGTTGACGCGCCAAGCAGCAGCGACGAGCCTGAGGAGGAGAAGCTGCTCCGGAAACTGGTGTCGCTCTACCGCGCCCGGCAGGCCAGGGTGGAACGCCGAGAAGCTCTTGTCGCGAAGGCGGGAGCAAACATGGAGAAGCGCGCGGAGGAGCTCCGGAGCATCAACCAGGAAGCTCTCCGGGCTCTTGCAAAGGAGCAGGCGCGTCTGGCCGAGGCGCAGAAGGCCTTCCTGGTCGAGAAGGCTGAAGCTGAAGAGCAGCAGCGGCTTGCCGCCGAGAAGCTGTCGGCGCAAGAGGGCGAACTGACGCAGCTGCAGGCCAGCCTTAACAGCCACGAGGAGGAGCTTGTTGCGCGCGAGCAAAAACTTGGCGAGGCCCTCAAGGAAGCAAAGGACGCTGCCGCAGCTGCGGAGGCCGCCAAGAAGGAGCTGGAGGTGAAGGTGGCGCAGCTGGAGGGAGATCTTAAGGCGAGTGGCGACAAGCTTGCCACGCTCAAGTATGAGCGTGAGAAGGACGCCTACACTTTTGGCGAGCTGCAGGGTCGCCTCGCCGAGAAGATCAAGGAGCTCAGCACCGCCAATGACTCCAATGCTGATCTCGGGTTGAAGCTGGCCACTCTGAAAAAAACGCTGGATGACGCCAAGGAGCGGGAGGTGGCCCTGATCAAGGAGGTCAAGGACAACGAGGCGCTGCTGGCGAGTGTTGCTTCCACCCAGAACACCTTCAAGGAGACCGTGGAGCGCTGGAGGGAGGGTCTTATGGATGCTGCTGCCGCCATCGACAAGGAGCTGGTGCTGCTGGGGATAGAGGATCATGGGTATCCCTCCGATGAGCACCTCCAAACCAACGCCAAGCTCACTTTGTTCTTCAAGGGCATGGTGACAGCTCTCCAGCAGCTCCGGGAGACGATTCCAAGGCAGCTGGCCGACGAATCGCGCGACATTTGCGCGCGAGCTCTCGAGAAGGTGTTGGTGAAGGTGACCTTCCGCAACCCAGGCGTCAACCTCACCAACGTCCTCACGTCCTTGCCGGCGGATGCTGATCTGGAACCGCTCAAGGCCCTTGTCGCACACATCGTGGAAAGGGTGAGCAAGATCAAGCGGGTTGAGGGCGACCGTGTAGACTAGGCCGCCCGTTCGCTTGTTTTCTTGTCGCCGCTGGTCATGTTACGAGAACAAACTATTAGTGCTGCGACGAGCTTGATTGTAATATAACTCTATCTTAGGTATCGACTGCTATGTTATTTCCTTTACTTGATTCCATCCTTTGTATGTTTTTACCCTACGCTTTTTAGGGAACTTGCCGGGCGCGGGCACTTTTGCCGCGAGCGCTGAGTGCGGAACATCAGCAGCCTGCTGGCAGTGTCGCTGCCGACAAGAAGCCTTGTCGCAACTAGCTGCAGCTCACTTAGACTGTTGAGCGGACTCGAAACAGAGTAAGGGCGCAATCTAGCTACGAGTTGGTTCCTCCGTGCACAGGTTTCCCATACAAAGCACGGTTGTTCAAGGAAGATAACTTAAAAATTTAAAAATTTGATTGCTCAAACTTTGGCAACTTAGCTTTTTT
>NC_041389.1:67326006-67347103 GCF_002162155.2 Triticum dicoccoides
CCTTCCTTTGCTTGAGAAAAGAAAGAAGAGAAAATGAAGATATGGAGCCCTATGGCTCATTATGGCTTACTGGGGGTGGGTGCTGCACAAAGTGTCAGATAATAATACATGCAAAAAATAGAAAGCATGAAATTGACGGGATGTGCGGAGCACATAAGTTTTATTTATGCACGGGGTCTGCGCCCGGCTTTGTACAAAGGATTACATGAAACAGCGGCAAGACTTGTACAAAAGGGTGGTTGCCGGAACAGGGTCCGGCAACCGCGCCTTACGGGTAAAACTTGCGAAGATGCTCAATGTTCCAGGAGTTGCTCACCGGAACGCCATTGTCGGTGTCAAAACTGGCGGATCTCGGGTAGGGGGTCCCGAACTGTGCGTCAAGGTCGGATGGTAACAGGAGACAGGGAACACTTTGTTTTACCCAGGTTCGGGCCCTCTCGATGGAGGTAAAACCCTACTCCTGCTAGATTAATATTGATGATATGGGTAGTACAAGAGTAGATCTACCACGAGATCAAGGAGGCTAAATCCTAGAAGCTAGCCTACGGTATGATTGTGTATGATGATGGTTGTCCTACGGACTACAACCCTCCGGTTTATATAGACACCGGATAGGGTTAGGGTTACACAGAGTCGGTTACATTGGTAGGAGATCCTGAATATCCTCACGCCTAGCTTGCCTTCTACGCCACGGAAAGAACCTTCCGGACACGGGACGGAGTCTTCAATCTTGTATCTTCATAGTCCTGGAGTCCGGCGGGAGGTATAGTCCGGCTATCCGAACACCCCCTAATCCGGGACTCCCTCAGTAGCCCCCGAACCAGGCTTCAATGACGATGAGTCCGGCGCGCAAATTTTCTTCGGCATTGCAAGGCGGGTTCCCCTTCAAATTTTGTGTACCTGTAGGAATAATGTCCAATCTTCATAATGTAGCGCTCCTCGGCTTCCACGCCCAATAATCGTCGTCTTCCACGTGTTAAACGAATGCGAAAGGCCGGGGTGTTTTTACATCCACCCCCCTGGCTGAAAAAACGGGCCGCCTATTTAACGGGATGAGGATTTAGATCCAAATCATGCCTCTCCCTTCCCACGAGAAATCATCAAAGTGCCCGCAGCGAAGATCCATTCCAACATGGCCAGCCGCCGCGCTTCCCCATCTCGCCCTTCCAGTCCTATCCCTAGAAACTGGGAGAGTTGTTCCATCCCGCATAGCAATTTAGCGTCGCTACAGGCCAAGGGATTTCTCCCTTAGTCCTGCATGGTCTCGGTCCGAGCCGGACTCGCAACCTATCAGGTCGGAAAGCAAGCGGAGAGCACGCCCAGTCCCTCCAAAGGAGAGCTGGTATGCCTGGTCCCTTATCTAATAAGGGGGCTGGGATTCCCAATTCACCCATTTCTCCGCGGGCTGCTGGAGTTCTACGGCCTCCAGCTGCATCATCTCACACCGGGCTCTGTGTTACACATCGCGGGTTTCGTCGCTCTCTGCGAGCTATTTTTAGGCATCGAGGCCCATTTCGCTTTGTGGAAGAAGATATTCTGCCTAGTGCCCCGTTCTCAAGAGGGGTCCATATATCAAGTGGGTGGAGCCGAAATATGGCGCATCGCCGGGACCGGATACCCTTCCGGAACCCCGAAGAAGGCGTCCGAGGACTGGCCTTCAGAATGGTTATATATAGATGACGTCCCCCTGCCGGACCCTGTCCGGGCCGGTCTCCCTGAGTTCAACAACGCTCCCCTGAAGAAACGCCTAAGCTGGCGCCCTCGGAGCCCTCAAGGAGAAAGTGACAGAGACGTCCTTTACTTGATGGGCCGGATTAGACTGCTGGCTCATTCCGGACTAACCATGATTAGAGTCATGGCCATATGCATCATGCGAGGCGTGCAGCCGCTCCAATACAGAAGCCACCCCATGTGGGATTTCAACGGAGAGGATGACGCCACCCGCCACGGCCGCAAGGGGCCGGACTCAGCCGCCGCTCTAATGAAGATCTTGTCCTCTTTGTACAAAGGAGAAGAGGAGGAATTCCTCCGCGTCGACCCGCAGGGTGGATTTTCCATGCATAATCCCCCGAGTTCGGTAAGCAGACAATTATGCCTTTCCGTTTATTTTACATTCCTCGATTAAATATGTAGTCCAACGACTTCGACACAGGCACTCGTCAGGAGGTAAAGGATATAACCAGCCGTCCCCCACAGCCCGAGGACCCCGAACGGTCCCTCGATACGGACACCGAAGAGGATCCGGATCTATCGGTGGAGCTAATAGACGGGGTGTTTCATCAGCTTAGCAAGGACAACGCCCTGGTAGCTATCATAGCTGACTACCCAGGGCTAATTCCAGCCTCCCAGGTGACAGATGCTGGAGCTTTTACCTTTTTAGAAGGAATTTCAATCTTGAGGAATTCCGATTGTTCTGACAGCAACCGTGTTTTGCAGGGGAGATTCCTGAGACGGAAGGCCGATCCTGCAGCAGCTAGCCAACAAGGGGCCACAGGGCCTCATGGGGCAAAAGGAATGTAATCCGGACTGAAGTGTTGGAGCCAAGGTATAATGCACTCTCTTTTTCCCTGGTGTTCTACTCCTTCGGGGTATATTAACATCCGTGCTACCTTCAGGACGAAGAGACCCCGCCGGACTATATCCGGAGAGGTCGCCAACCGCGCTTCCACCAGCCAAGCTCCAGCGCCCGGCCCGGAAACGGAGGCGAGCACAAGGCACGCGCCAGACGCCCCTCCGTCAGAGGATGCGGACAGACTATCTGTCACTAATTCGGAGGTGGAGAGTGCTATGAACCACAGGCGTCGCCGGACAGTCCTTCGCGACGCTTGTTTCTCCCAGGAGGCTTTAGATGCCTTCAATTCGGGAGATGCGTACCTCCGTGCTGCTCAAGATGGTTTAACTAGAGCCACGGAGAAGTATGTGAAAGACATACG
The DNA here is from genome assembly GCF_002162155.2 of Triticum dicoccoides. Lineage (NCBI taxonomy): Eukaryota > Viridiplantae > Streptophyta > Magnoliopsida > Poales > Poaceae > Triticum > Triticum dicoccoides. Next base: position 67,328,940 of record NC_041389.1, read on the forward strand.
GGTAAGAATTTTTTTGTAAATATAGACATACCAGTAGCCCCCGAGACTTGAAACAGTGAAAATAACTGATTTAAGGATCATATAACATGCAGTTTCTTACCGAGAAGAACACCGCCCTGTCCCAGGAGCTGGAAAGGTGCAAGGCCCAACTGGAGGCCGCACCATCGGCTGCAGGGGAGTCTAAAGAGACCCCCTTAGGTAAGTGATACATCAAAAGTTTTTAGGATTGTACGGTTTTAAGTGCCAGTCTGACAAATGGTACTGCAGAGGGCACGGACTCGATCCGGACAGGCAACAGCTTCTACGCCAGTTGAAGGCTGGCGAGATCGTGCTAACAAGGGTGAGGCAGGAGAAGAACAATCTTCAAGATGCCAACACCAAATTGGACGTTGAATTAAAAGATGTTCGGGCCCAATTGTCGGACTCCACGAAGGAGAATCGACGACTTCGACGCGGCATCTATAGTAAGTGCTTTAACGAACTTTTGAAAAAAAAGTTCGGCGAGGAAGTCGATTTAACAGCTTTATGTCTGTAGGTATGCTGACAGGTCGTCCTGAAGAGGAGATGCCCGGTTCTACGGGTGACCTTCTTCCCGAACTTGCGCAGCTGCATGATAGAGTTCGGCAGTCGATGCAAGGCGTTGCGCGAGCGCTGTGGCCCTCCTACTCCGTGCCCGAAGGTCTTGGAGAGCTTGCAGAGAAGCTGAAGGGAGCTCGGCGGCGCTTCCAAGTGTGGAAGAAATCGGCCTGCCGGCAAGGTGCTAGGGAGGCCTGGGCCATGGTGAAGACGCGTTATACCAAGTCTGATCCAAACCATACGGCCGAGGTCGGACCTGTAGGGCCCGATGGGAAGGAGATTCCTGTAAGCTTAGTGTACGGCCAAGTAGAGTTGGCCGCAAAGTATTCTCAGCAGAACTGTAAATTAGACAGCCTGTTAGATGGTATAGAGGAGGAATACAATCAGTCACAATGACAGTGTAATTTAAAATTGACATATGTAATGCCTTCTAGCTGGATTGTAGATCGTTTGTCATTGCCGACCTTTTCGCTTCGACCTCGGGACCTGACGGTCCGGAGTGTGTCCGAATACCATAATGGTTATAAAAGAACCAAGGTATGCATGGAGACCAGGCGTAGGGGTCATTAGTGCTTTATCAGACAAGTGCCCAACTAGTTATGTTATATTACATGGTTAGTAAGAAACATCTTCCAGAGAGAATAGTTCCGTTAAGGGTTCCTTTCACTGGGGTGGCGTGCCCTAAAGTGCACGTCCGGACTGCACATGCAGGAAATCATCTGGGGGCATGTAAAAAGTAAAAAGGATCATATTTAGTTCACCGACCGAATATTCCCTTAAGAAAGCTAGCTTTCGGCTTCACCCAGTCTGAGGTACACATCCGGCTTATCCGGCAGTAACAATCGCAGAGGTGCTCCCTTTATCCCTAGCCGAACAATCGGGAACGTAGGGGTAAGCACAGGAGCCAGGCAACCCAGCTTGGCCAAAACTTAAGTCATATCGATGCATATAATGGTGAAGAAAAGGTGCATGCGGAAGTCTGACGCATGCGTTGGGTGTAAAACCCATATAAGCAAGCTTCTGTTAAAGAAGCCCCCAGGTTTTATGGAGCGCGGATAGCGCATTGCTTAGTGAGCCCATGATGGACTAAGAAAAAAGAGTAGGAGACAGAGTAAGGAAAAAATGAATAAATGCAAATAATGGAGAGAGGAATGAGACAAACACAGAGTCCGACGCTAAGCGTAGAATCTTCGGAGACGTGTTGCGTTCCATGGGTTCGGCTCGAGTCGGTTATCCGACGCATCTCGCAGGCGGTATGCTCCACCCGTTAGGACTTGGTCGATTATGAATGGACCTTCCCATTTGGGCTTGAGTTTATTCTTTTGTTTGTCCGGCAGGCGTAGAACTAGTTCACCAACATTATAACTTTTGGCCCGTACTTCTCTGCTTTGATATCTGCGAGCTTGTTGTTGATAAAACGCGGAACGGGCTTTAGCCACATCTCGCTCCTCTTCCAGAGCATCCAGGTTGTCCTGCCGATCAAGCTCGGCTTCTCTTTCTTCGTACATGCGCACTCGAGGTGAGTCATGAATGATGTCGCAGGGCAGAACTGCCTCAGCGCCGTATACCATAAAGAACGGTGTGAATCCGGTGGTACGGTTGGGCGTGGTTCGCAGCCCCCAGAGTACGGAGTCGAGCTCCTCTACCCAGTGCATATTGGATTCCTTAAGGGACTGCACTAGTCTGGGTTTGATGCCACTCATGATGAGGCCATTTGCGCGCTCCACCTGACCGTTGGTTTGTGGGTGATAGACGGAAGCGTAGTCGAGCTTAATGCCCATGTTTTTACACCACAGCTTTACTTCGTCCGAAGTGAAGTTTGTGTCGTTGTCGGTGATAATACTGTGGGGGACGCCATAACGGTGTACGACCCCGGATATGAAGTCTATCACAGGTCCGGATTCGGCCGTCTTGACAGGCTTGGCTTCTATCCATTTGGTGAATTTATCCACCATGACGAATAAGTATTTTTTCTTGTGAGTTCCACCTTTAAGGGGTCCCACCATGTCAAGCCCCCAGACCGCGAAAGGCCAAGTGATGGGGATAGTTCGGAGGCGGTGGGTGGCATGTGGCTTTGGTTGGCAAAGAGCTGACAACCGACGCATCGTTTGACTAGGTCCTGAGCGTCCGCTCGGGCCGTCGGCCAATATAAGCCTGTACGGAAAGCCTTGCTTACAAGGGACCGAGCTGCAGCGTGGTGACCACCGAGTCCGGCATGAATTTCAGCCAATAGACTCCGCCCTTCCTCTTCGGAGATACACGTTTCAAGGACTCCTGTAGTGGTTTTTTTGTATAGCTCTCCCTCATGGACTTTATAGGCTTTAGACCGCCGCACTATGCAGCGTGCCTCATTTTGGTCCTCAGGGAGTTCCTTCCTAGTAAGGTAGGCTAGGAATGGTTCTGTCCACGGGGCGATGACCGCCATTATTACGTGGGCTGATGGTGTGATTTCGGTGGCCGAGCCGCCGATTGTATCTGATTGTTTGGCACCGGATTGTGCGGTTAGGTCCAGGCTATTCTCTGAAGGTTCCCCCTCCCATGTCACGGATGGTTTAAATAATCTTTCTAAGAAGATGTTGGGGGGGACCGCATCTCGCTTTGCTCCGATGCGTGCCAGGACATCCGCTGCCTGATTATTTTCTCGGGCGACGTGGTGGAACTCCAATCCCTTGAACCGAGCTGACATTTTTAGCACAGCGTTGCGATAAGCTGCCATCTTTGGATCTTTGGTGTCGAAGTCGCCATTTATTTGGGATATCGCGAGGTTAGAGTCCACGCGTACTTCTAGGCGTTGAATGCCCATGGATACTGCCATCCGGAGACCATGCAAAAGGGCCTTGTATTCGGCTGCGTTATTGGAGTCCGTGTACATAATATGTAGTACGTATTGGACTGTGTCTCCTGTAGGGGACGTCAGAACGACGCTAGCCCCCAGTCCGGCCAACATTTTGGAGCCGTCGAAATGCATGATCCAGTTTGAGTAAGCGCCGTACTCTTTAGGGAGTTCGGCCTCTGTCCATTCGGCGACAAAGTCGGCTAGGACTTGTGACTTAATGGCTCGTCGTGGCTTGTAAATTATGTCGAATGGGAGGAGCTCTATGGCTCACTTCGCTATCCGGCCCGTTGCGTCGCGGTTGTTAAGAATATCGTTGAGTGGTACTTCCGAGGCTACTGTTATAGAACACTCTTGAAAGTAGTGTCGTAGCTTTCGGGATGCCATAAACACCGCGTATGCGATCTTTTGGTAATGCGGGTACCGTGACTTGCATGGTGTGAGGACAGTGGACACGTAGTAAACTGGCCTTTGAAGGGGTAGTTTATGTCCGTCCGATGCTCGTTCGACGACGAGTACTGCGCTGACCACTTGATGGGTCGCTGCAATGTACAACAGCATAGGTTCGCCGATATTCGGCGCGGCTAGGACGGGGTTTGTTGCCAAGATGGCCTTTATTTCCTCGAGTACGGCCGTGGCAGCGTCCGTCCACTCGAAGTGTTCGGTGCGCCTTAGGAGGCGGTAAAGGGGCAATGCCTTTTCCCCTAGACGGGAGATGAAGCGGCTTAAGGCCGCCACGCACCCTGCAAGTTTTTGTATTTGTTTTAGATCTTTTGGAACATCCAGTTGTGACAGGGCTCGGATTTTAGCCGAATTTTCTTCGATTCCTCTACCGGATACTATGAAGCCCAGGAGCTTACCGGCCAGGACGCCGAAGACACATTTTTCCGGATTGAGCTTGATGTCGTATTCTCGTAGATTGTCAAATGTGAGTCTCAGGTCGTCTACTACAGATTCGACGTGCCTTGATTTGACGACCACATCATCTATGTATGCCTCTACTGTTTTGTCGATCTGGTTTTCCAGACATGTTTGAATCATGCGCTGATATGTTGCGCCGGCGTTTTTGAGCCCAAAGGGCATTGTGTTGAAGCAGAATGGGCCGTATGGCGTGATGAATGCTGTTGCGGCTTGGTCTGACTCTGTCGTCTTTATTTGATGGTAGCCGGAGTATGCGTCGAGGAAGCACAGGGGATCGTGTCTGGCGGTGGCGTTGATGATTTGATCAATTCGAGGGAGGGGGAAAGGATCCTTTGGGCAAGCCTTATTGAGGTCTTTGAAGTCGACACACAGGCGCCAGGATTTGTCCTTCTTTGGTACCATTACCAGGTTTGCTAGCCAGTCCGGGTGTTTTATATCTCTAATAAATCTGGCTTCCAATAGTTTGGCTAGCTCTTCTCCCATAGCCTGTCTCTTTGGCTCGGAAAAACGCCGAAGAGCTTGTTTGACAGGTTTGAATCCTTTTAGGATATTTAAGCTGTGCTCAGCCAGCCTGCGTGGAATTCCTGGCATATCTGAAGGGTGCCAAGCGAAAATGTCCCAGTTCTCTTGTAGGAACTTGCGTAGTGCGGCATCTACATCAGGGTTTAGTTTCGCCCCGATGGAGGCTGTTTTGTTAGGGTCCGTTGGGTGGACTTGGAATTTGACTATTTCGTCCGCTGGTTTGAAGGATGTGGATTTAGATCTTTTGTCGAGTATCACATCATCCCTATTCACCATGGATCGCAGCGTCGTCAGTTCTTCGGCTGCTAGGGCTTCAGATAGTGCCTCGAGGGCCAATGCGGCTGTCTTGTTTTCGGCGCGAAGCGCAATGTCCGGATCACTAGCGAGAGTGATGATTCCATTCGGCCCTGGCATTTTAAGCTTCATGTACCCGTAATGGGGTATAGCTTGGAAGACCGTGAATGCATCTCGTCCTAATATGGCGTGATAGCCGCTTTTGAATGGGACCACCTGGAACGTGACTTGTTCGGGCCTGTAATTATCTGGAGAGCCGAATACCACATCTAGTGTGATTCATCATGTGCAGCGCGCTTCCTGACTTGGGATTATACCTCTAAAAGTTGTGTTGCTTCGCTCGATGCGGCTCCAGTCTATTTCCATCTTTTGAAGTGTTTCCTCGTAGATGAGGTTCAATCCGCTGCCTCCGTCCATAAGGACCTTTGCGAGGCGACAACCGTCCACTATGGGACTGAGGACCAGTGCGGCTGGTGCTCTGGTTGTTCGGAATTTAGGTTCGTCGCTCGCATTGAAGGTGATGGCGGTGTTGCTCCAAGGGTTTATTGTCGCAACTTGGTAAACTTCGGTGAGGCTGCGTAGTGCTCTTTTTCGCATATTAGTTGATGCGAAAGTCTCAGAGATTGTAAGGACTGTATTGAAGTTCTTGGGCTGGTTTTCTTCGACCTCTGGAATTAGGAGATCTTCGCCAATCTTGGCCACCTGCCGGAGTATCCAACATGCCCTGAGGCTGTGTGTTGGTGCGGCGTCCACTACGCTATGAATTTTGCAGGGTCCATGTAGCCACTTTTCCAGTACGGTTCCGTGTCCCCTAGAGGGTTTTGATTTTTTGTTTAATCCGGGCGTCTTATTGTAGTGCGCCCTTTTGATCCGGACGGGGTTGCTATTCAGGGCCGGATGGTCCCAAAATTTAACTTCGATTTTCCAAGCGCTTTCCATCGCACAATATTTTTGTACTATGGACGCCAAGTCGGCAAAACGCGTGATATTGCGGCGACTTACGGCGTTGAGTATCCCTTCGTCCGTGCAATTATTGCAGAAAATTGAGATCGCGTCTCCTTCGTGGCAGTCCTGTATCCTGTGCATGAGCAGGAGGAACCTGGCCCAGTAATGATGTACTGTTTCTTCTGGCCTCTGCCCGACCTGAGAGAGATCACTTAGGGTTGGGCGAGCGGAACTCGTTCGATCTGGCGCTTCGCCCAGTTTACTGTTCGGAAGCCGAACTACCTCCGGATTCGGAGATCCGGGGCTTCGGATGTTATCCGGTCTGCCTGATTCTAAGTCCGGGCCTTGAATTGCGTCCTCCCCTCGGCGGATATCCGGCACGGAGGGTTCTGGAATTCGTACATAACTAGTCCTTAAGATCGATGAGGGGTCGCCGCATTGTGTCTCCACCACAGCGACGTGGTGGGTGACCTGGGGGGAGTTGATTTCCCTCAGATCGGGTTTAAGCCCAACCTGGTCGTAATTTGTGGCGATCCCCAAGGCAGCGAAGCGATCCAGGAGCTCGTTTACGGAGGAGAGCCCCGCCGGATCCAGCTGTTCGGCAGATGCCGGACTCACATGGAGATTGTTTTCGATGACCCGAGAGGTCACCGTTGGCGCAATGGCCGTTGGGGCGGTCATAAGAAAACCGCCCAGCCGGAGGGTCTGGCCGATAGCCAAAGCTCCCTCAGTGACGGCGCCGTCTTTAAAGACGGGAAAAGTCATCCTTCGCGATTGCGACGGCACAGAGGAACTCTCAATGAAAGCACCAATGTCGGCGTCAAAACCGGCGGATCTCGGGTAGGGGGTCCCGAACTGTGCGTCAAGGTCGGATGGTAACAGGAGACAGGGAACACTTTGTTTTACCCAGGTTCGGGCCCTCTCGATGGAGGTAAAACCCTACTCCTGCTAGATTAATATTGATGATATGGGTAGTACAAGAGTAGATCTACCATGAGATCAAGGAGGCTAAATCCTAGAAGCTAGCCTACGGTATGATTGTGTATGATGATGGTTGTCCTACGGACTACAACCCTCCGGTTTATATAGACACCAGATAGGGTTAGGGTTACACAGAATCGGTTACATTGGTAGGAGATCCTGAATATCCTCACGCCTAGCTTGCCTTCTACGCCACGGAAAGAACCTTCCGGACACGGGACGGAGTCTTCAATCTTGTATCTTCATAGTCCTGGAGTCCGGCGGGAGGTATAGTCCGGCTATCCGAACACCCCCTAATCCGGGACTCCCTCAGCCATCTTCGGTCTCTAGGCGGACAACGCCAGGCCTAGTGACTCGTTTCACCCGGTAAGGGCCTTCCCACTTCGGCGTCAACTTGTTGGAATTCTTGGTAGACTGAACACGCCGAATAACAAGGTCGCCTTCCTCGAGACTTCTGGCATTAACTTTGCGGCTATGGTAGCGGCGCAAAGCTTGCTGGTAGCGAGCAGCTCGCATAGCAGCCTGAAGACGATCTTCCTCAAGGAGCAGCGCGTCATCTTCACACAGCTGCTCTTGCTCAAGCTCATCATAAGCGAGCACTCGAGGTGACCCGTATACGAGTTCCGTGGGGATAACTGCCTCTGCTCCATAGACTAGGGCGAAAGGTGTCTCGCCAGTGGCTCGATTTGGCGTCGTCCTGATCGACCAAAGAACCACCGGCAGCTCCTCGATCCAGTTTCTTCCACACTTGTGCAGCCTGTCGAAAGTTCTGGTCTTGAGCCCGCGCAACACTTCAGCATTTGCCCTCTCCGCTTGACCGTTGCTTCTCGGGTGAGCAACAGAAGCGAAGCAGACCTTGGCGCCAAGGTCTTGGACATACTGCATGAAGGTGCGGCTCGTGAATTGCGTGCCGTTGTCGGTGATGATCCTGTTAGGGATCCCGAAGCGGCAAACAATCGACCTGAAGAACTTGACTGCTGACTGTGCTGTCACCTTCCTCACTGGTTCCACTTCCGGACACTTTGTGAACTTGTCGATTGCAACGTACAAGTACTCAAATCCCCCTACAGCTCGGGGGAAGGGGCCGAGGATGTCGAGCCCCCAGACCGAAAATGGCCAAGATAAAGGGATCGTCTGGAGAGCTTGAGCTGGCTGGTGTATCTGTTTGGAATGGAACTGGCACGCTTCACACTTGGTTACTTGTGCAGTCGCATCCTGGAGGGCTATCGGCCAAAAGAAACCTTGCCGGAACGCTTTGCCGGCAAGTGCCCTTGCGCCAATGTGGTGACCACATATGCCTCCATGTATCTCTACCAACAGTTTTTGTCCGTCTTCCCGGGGAATACACTTCAATTTCACATCGTTGAGTCTTCTTCTGTACAGTTCGTCGCCGACAAACTGGTACATACTAGACTGACGGGCTACTCTTTCAGCTTCTTCTTGCTCTTCGGGAAGATCTCCTGTTTGAAGGAAACGGACAATCGGCTGTGCCCATGCTGGAGCTTGTGGCTCGACAACAAGGACTAAAGGCACACCTGCTGCTGCGGGAACATCCGCTTCTACGGCAAGAACATGCGGCTCAGCCGGAGCTTGATGTTCCCCGGCAAGCTTGCCGGAGCAAAACTTTTCGGGAGCGTTTGCTTCAACGGAACAGACCCTAGGGTCTGCCGGAGCAGACTGCTCCTCAGCACTCTTGGCGTCGATCCTGGGGACCTTCTTGGCGGCGACTGGCCACACCACTAGCCCCACCACATAGGACCTGCATCGAGCAAAAGGTATGCCGATTTCAGTTGCCATAGCACCAGCGGCACCACAGAAAAATCCCACTCCAGCAAAAAGAACAGCAAGTTCACCGGCCAAAGACCTATCCCAAATGCAGAGACGGCCAATTCCTGCAGATTGGACCCCATTCCAGTTATTCCCAGTTTAAAAGACAATGCTTTCAATGTTGTTAGGGACTACATGCATATATTCCCATCATGGGAAGATTATAGTGAAGACAAACACCATTTTCACATTTTCCTTTCCCACTTACGTGTAAGTGTTGTTGTGGATTTGTCACGGCATATGTTCAAGTGTGAGGACTTGTCATGAGGCCAACGCAACTAGGTAGTAGCTTGAGAGGGGTTGATTGGAATCGAGAAACACGAGGCGGGTTAACACACAAGACAAGGGTTTAGACAGCTTCGGGCCCCGGGAAACATCATCCGGTAATAGCCCTACATACTGTTTGTGGCTAGGTCTCATTATGCTCATGAGGGAGTTGATGGATAAGCCGGCTCCCCTTTGTTGTACAAGTGCGCCATTACTAGTTTGAACTAGTAATGGCGCACTGTGAGAATATGCGCCATTAGTAGTTTTGCAAAAAAAAGAATAAATTTTTTTTGCAGTAATGACGCACTGTCCGCTATGTGCACCATTAGTACTTATAATTAGTAATGGCGCATTGGAGGCCTCATGCGCCATTAGTATGTATGGAAAAATGAAAAAAAAATTACTACTAGTGGCGCACCCTGTTTCTGGTGCGCCATTAGTGTCTTCCACACTAATGGCGCACCACAAGCAGGTGCGCCATTAGTATATAGTAGTGGCGCACTACTTTCCTGGTGCGCCATTAGTATCAATCCTATCTATAGCCCTTTTCCTAGTAGTGCCTGCCCCTCATTATATAAGTTGAAGGTGCGGGTTACATGACTAGTCCTAGTAGGATTAGGATTACTCATTACAAGTAGAGTCCTAGTCTTGCTTCCTTTGTGAGGGAAATATTCCTTATGCCTTTCCCCTTAAGTTGGCCCACCAGAACATAAGCCAGCCTTCCCACGAGTCGCCTTCTGGGCCGTTGGATCTTGTCGATCGTCTGACCCACCCGCCGGGTCACTAATGGGTCGCCGAGGTTCGGGCGGGTCTCCAGTGAGTCGCCAAGTATCAGCCGGGTCTCTGGTGAGTCGCCAAGTCCAGCCGGGTCATATTTCTGGCTGGGTCATACCGCGGGGTATATCCCCGACATTAGCCCCCAGTTTAATTTTTATTTATCCATGTTAAACTGATCTGCAACATAAACACAAGAACAAATTTGACAGGTTGTGCTCCGGGTTGAATATTCTTGTAAGTCGTCACCTGATCATCCTTAAGTCCTTGTCATTTCCTTCTTCTAGAAAATCCGGGTCAATAGGCCAGCTTCATAATCAATTTGCTGACATTTGTTTCTCCCATAAAACTATTGTGAAGAATAATCCATTTGATTCAGCTGCCAATGCTTATCAAAAATATTGGTCTTGAAATACTCATCTGATTTTCAGCCGGCTTGAAGATGTAGAACTTGTCGGTTTATCATTGCCAAAATATCCCGTTTGTAAATATTGATAGTACCGGGTCATAATTGTTGCTAACATCAAGCTTGAAAATGTACCTCCCTTATATGCATATCACTTGTAGCCCCCACGTCTTAAGAAGGGAATGTAGTAACAGCTTGAGACTTGCTTCAATATAAATGCTACAACTTGGAGAAATCTCGGTTGTTCATGTAAGCCGCCAATCATAAACTGCACATTTTGAACTTCCCATGTGTAGCCCCCAAGTGCCGGGTCATTATGTAATAATAAGCAGGGACTTTGTAAATATGATCATGTAGACTTGAGCAGCGATGTGTAGCCCCCAAGGGTTGGCTCAGTAAGATAATACTAAGCTGGGACTTTATATATACTTCATTGAAAATAACATCATATGATGTAACCCCCACCATGGGGATCGAACCCACGTCCATAAGGTTAAGAGCCTTGTGCTCTACCAACGGAGCAGTGGACCCTTCAATATAATGGATTAAGGCTTGCCTACTTTGAATTTTTGGCAGGAACAATTGGTAGCCCCCAAGGGCCGGTGATACGTCTCCAACGTATCTATAATTTATGAAGTATTCATGCCATGTTTATAATAGTTTTATATGATTTTGGTATGATTTGATTAGAAATAACCTGGACTGACGCTATTTCCAGCAAAACTACCGTGGTGTTGTTTTTGTGCAGAAATAAAAGTTCTCGCAATGCTCTAAAAATCAATAGAGAATTTTTCTGCAAAACAAAAAAAATAGTGGAACAAAGAGTTACTGGAGGGGATTCCCGTGGGCCCCATGAGGGTGGAGGGCGCGCCCTATGCCTCATGGACTTCCCGTGGGGCCCCTTGACTTGTTCTCGGCGCCAACCTCTCCTATAAATGCCCAAACCTCTAGAAAATAACCTAGATCAGAAGTTCCCCCGCCGCAAGCCTCTATAGCCATGAGAAATCAATCTAGGCCCTCTCTGGCACCCTGCCGGAGGGGGCTATCATCACGGGAGGCCATGGAGAAGGATCCCGGAGGGGCCATCGTTGCCATGAAGGCCAAGGACCATAGGGAGAACCTCTCCCCATCTAATGCGGAGGCCATGGAGGAGGACGCACAAGGGGGAGAACCTCTCCTCCTCTCTCTCGGTGGCCCCAGAGTGCCATCGGGAGGGGAATCATTTCCGCGGTGATCGTCTTCATTAACATCACCATCATCATCACCATCCCCATCTCTTTTGCGTGGTCCACTCTCCCGCACCCCGCTGTAATCCCTTCTTGAACATGGTGCTTTATGCCACATATTATGATCCAATGATGTGTTGCCATCCTATGATGTTTTGAGTATATATCCTTTGTCTTTGGGTTGATTGATGATCTAGATTGGTATGAGTTGTATGTTTTATTTTGGTGTTGTCCTATTGTGCCCTCCGTGTCATGCACGAGTGAGGGATTCCTGCTGTAGGGTGTTGCAGTACGTTCATGATTCGCTTATAGTGGGTTGCTTGAGTGACTGAAGCATAAACCCAAGTAAGGGGGTTATAGCGTATGGGATAAAGGGGAACTTTATTCCCATGTCTTCCGGCTACTTTATCCCCAACTTTGATTTCACGTTTCTGTAAAATATATACACAAACCATTATGTCTTGATGCTTTAATGCTATGGTTGGGTTTTACCTTAATGATCTTTAGTGGTTGCAGATGCTTGCTAAAGTTCCAATCATAAGTGCATATGATCCAAGAAGAGAAATTACATTAGCTTATGCCCCTCCCTCATATGAAATTGAAATGACAACTACCGGTCTTGTTAACAATTGCCTAGGACAATTCCGCACACCGAACCATCATTATTCCACACTCTCTATTTATAATGTTTAGTAATATATTATAACTTTATGATAACAGCACCTACTTTTATGTTTTAGCTCTCCGATATCATGCAAAGTTAACCTCTTCATACCCACAACGTAGTTTTATATCTCGTTTCTAGTTGGAAGCAAACGTTCGGTGTACGTAGAGTCGTATCAGTGGCAGATAGGACTTGAGATAATATCGATCTTACCTTTATCTCCTTGTGGGTTCGACACTCCATACTTATCACTTCCACCTTTGGGAACTGCTACGATGATTCCCTGCACTTGGGGATTATCAAGCTCTTTTCTGGCGCCGTTGTCGGGGAGCAATAGCGTGGGGTAGGTATTCTCGTGTGTGCTTGTTTGCTTTCTGCACTAAGTAGATATTTTCCCCTTTTTGTTTCTGTTTAGTTGTAGGTCAAACATAAAAAAAATTAAAAGAATGAAAATACAAAAAAAATTAATTGCCTCTCATGCCTAAAAAGTTTTTCAATAAGAGAAGTGATTGGAAGGTTATGCATTGAAGAAGTGAGGGTCGACCTTGAGCACTTGTGTTCATGCTCATTGAAACAATGTAAATAATTTCATGGAAGCTTCTCTGAAAATAATTGTCCCCTTGTATATATCCATTGTATTATAAAAATAATGTGCCAAGCTTTGGTTTTAGGATGATTAGATTGCTTGTTTACTATGCGTAGTACAAAAACATAAACTTTGGCTATAGCGCGTGAATTTACATTTTTTACTGGAAAGCCAAATGGGTCTGAAACTATTTGCACATTACTTCCGTACAAATTGTTTAAATTGTCATATTTGTTTATATTTTTTTGGAATTACATAAGTTTACTTAATTTCTAGATTACTACTGACTTTCCTATTCTTGATAGATTCTGTTTTCTATGTGTTGATTGCTTATTTTGATGAATCTATGGGTAGTATCGGGGGGTATGAACCATGGTGAAGTTTGAATACAGTAGATAAAGTGCTAATATGAAATTGGAATGAGTTTTCAACAGTACCTAAAGGTAGTGATTTGCTTTAGTATAGTAACGGATCTCACAAGTTTTTGTTAAGTTTTTGTGGATGAAGTGTTTGAAGAATGAGGAGTTACGGATGTGAGAAGAATAAAGAGAGGCAAGAGTTCAAGCTTGGGGATGCCCAAGGCACCCCAAGTAAATATTCCAAGGATACTCAAGCATCTAAGTTTGGGGATGCCCCGGTTGGCATCCCATCTTTCTTCTTCAACAATTATCGGTATACCTCGGATTTTTTTTGTTCACATGATTTGTGTCCTTTGTGTTTTTCTTTTTCTTTAAGAACCATGCTAGTATGAGATATCCCTTCATCAATTTATAGAGTGCTCTTTGTGTTTCCCTTAAAAATTTTGAGTATGGTTTTATAGAATGCTTCATGAGCTTCACTTATATATTTTGAGCTGGGATATTGGTTCGTCTATATTAATTGTAGAATGCTCCATGAACTTCACTTATATCTTTTGGAGTATGAATAATACTATCATCTAAAGCGGGATTGGAAGAGTGTCAACTTTAGGAATTAGTGATTCCGCTATTTTGGAGGGTGTTGAATCTTAGTGTGATATTTATGAAAGTGGATTTGGAAGAGTGACGACTTTAGTTAGTAATGATTCCACTATTTCGGAAGAGGTTCCAATTGATTATGAGAACAAAGTTGCTATCTATGATGATTATTGTGACGACATGTTTGCTATAAAGAATAATGTTAACCATGAAACTTGTCATCATGATTTTAATTTTCAATTGGATTATGCCTCACATGACAGTTATTTTGTTGAGTTTGCTCCCACTATTCCGAATGAGAAGAATTTTGCTTATGTGGAGAGTAGTAAAATTTCTATGCTTGTAGATCATGAAAATAATGCTTTATGTGATGGTTATATTCTTGAATTCACTCATGATGCTACTGAAAATTATTATGAGGGAGGAATACATGTTTGTAGGAGTTGCAATAATATCAAGTTTCTTCTCTATGTGCTTAATGTTTTGAAGTTATACTTGTTTTGCCTTCCTATACTAGTTGATTCTTGTTCCTATAAATTGTGTTCTCAAAAAATCCCTAGGCATAGGAAATAGGTTAGATTTTAATATGCTAGTCATATTCTTCATGATTCTCTCTTTATGTTTCAATTCCTATCTTTTATGTGAGCATCATTGAAATCATCATGTCTAGCTAAAAGGCATTAAAGAAAAGCGCTTGTTAGGAGACAACCCAATATTTACCCTTACTATTTTGTGTGTTTACATGATTAAGCTATTGTAGTAATCATGTTTTATAACTTTTTGTTTCAATAAAGTGCGAAGTAAGACCTTTGGGAAGACTTGGGTGAAAGTTAATGTGATCTTGCTGTAAAAAACAGAAACTTGGCGCTCACGAGATTAGCTGTCATTTTTTACGGAAGAGTGCTTTTGAGTTGATTCTTGTTGTGAAGATTAATAGAAAAATTCCTCACGTCCACCAATTTATTTCATAATTTTTGGAGTAGCAGAAGCATGGTTACTGTTCAGATCATTACAGACTGTTTTGTTTCTGACGGATTCTGTTTTCATTGCCTAGTTTGCTTGTTTTCTAGTTTCTATGGCTTATATTTCTCAATATAAATTGTAGAAATGATATGGTACAGTAGGCATTCACTACTAGGGAAAACCCTAGTAGTAGCGCGGGATTAATGCCTACTAGTAGCGCGGGACACCATGCTACTAGTATGGCGCTACAACTATTCCTTAGCAGTAGCGCGTGCGACACACGCTACTGCTAAGACATATAGCTGCAGTGTGTGCTCACTCCCGTGCTACTGCTAATCTAGCTAGTAGTAGCGTGTTTACTCTCCGTCGCTACAAGTATTATTTTTTTTCATTTTTTAATTTGTAGTGTATTTATATGCCGTTATAAAAATTTTGGTACAATACCAATTATGAGGTTGTCATATCATTATGTCCATAACACTAGCTATTTAATCATCATAGTCATAGTGTAGCACATCATCATCTTCAAACTCATTTCTAGCTAGCTAATCACTCCTGCTGCTCTCTCTCAGGTAAAATAGCATAAAACATGTGTAGCACTCCTTCTTCATCATGTTGGAGCATGCAGATGAATCTGTCTCCTAATCGTGGGATGCGCTTTTGATTGCTGCCCCTAGTACTTCTCTGCGACCGTTCACAAGTTTGCTCAAGTTTTTCACTATTAAGCATTCCTCGCTTTTAGAAATCCTGAATGTAATCAAGTGCATTGTAAGATGTCTTGGCCGTAAGCTAACCATTCTCATGCAACCTTTAGTCTCGATCCAATGAGGCACAACATTCATCGGGAGTCCCTGTTGAAGAACATCGTATAGTAACATACTTAGCAATGAAGTTTAGCTTAAAAAATAATGTATGCAAAAGATGTACTGAGGACAAATAGTAAAAAATTTACCATCTTTCCTAAATAGGTGTGACCGTAGTTCAATACGAACACTATTGGTCGCACGTTTTGAGTACTAAGATTTTTAAGTCCAGGAAAATAATTTGTCTTGACAGTATGAAGATCCTCAAGCCATGAAACATAATGACCTATCTCCTCGCAGTTTAGTTCAGCCCCGGGATAGTGGACGGTCATGTCTACCAAGCGTCGGACATGTTTGCTTGAATGGAAATAAGCTGTCAATAGAAATTAGTTGTCAACTATTTTTGAATAAACAATATCGAAGACATAAATATGGTTGAGAAACTCACATAATGGTATAATTGGAGGTGTCTGCACATTGACCTAGATGTCGATATTACCTTCAATATCATCTTCTGGACGAATATCAAAGGTGATAACCATATCAGGCTCAAATGCATAAGTCTTGCATAGTGCTTGCCAAGTTTTGCACTCAAAACAGGTGTAGGTGTCTGCGTTGTATAATTTTGCGTGGAAAGTATAACCATGCTTGGTCTTCAAGTAAACTCTCTTTACCTCCATAGTAGTTTTCATAGGACTGAAACCTATCTTATCCAAGACGAAAACTCTTTCATGGCAGGGGATACGCTAGTAGAATACTAAAAAATAAATTTTAAGTTGAAGCAAATGAAGTAGATGTCATGCTTAATTACGAAAAAAGACTTGTCGTTGTGACTTACTGTATTCACCTCGAAGTTCTCATCCAGCTTGATGCTGAAGCACCTATCATCATCTAGGAAGATTCTGTCGCAAATACTGAAATCCTTTTCGTCGTCAGACATTTCCTATGTTCATAGTTGAAACATTAATTGAAAATTGATCGAAGGCAACTACCAGGATACTCAACACACAAATCCAGGGCACTTGATATTTACTACATATTCTGGCACAAGTCATGCCAAAATTCATGGAAAAATCCGGAATGACCATTGCTAAAATAGGACATATCGAGCGCCTGAAATTTGCCGGAACGGAAATGAATCAACACTTCGGCAAAACATAGGCCACTCAGAGGTGTAACCTGCAAACATGACTTGACACTTGGGCAAGCACATATCCTATTTGAGCAACACATGATATACATTTCAAAATATCTTATAGGACTCATATTGACATGAGCATTCAATAAGCAAAACCAAATCGTAAAATAAATAAGTCTTCAAATGAACATGCATTCAATAAGCAAAAGTAAATCATCTCTTGCGTCCATATCGTCGAATATTATCACTAATACATCCCGAATAGTATCATACATATAACATCACAAATACAACTAAAACCCTAGCGAACGACGAGTATCGGCGCGGGCGGTCGACACCCAAAGAGAAGGAACCATCATAGGATCATAGCTCCAGTGAGATCCCTGGAGAGAACCTGCCAGATATTGGAGAACCTGTGCTCCAAGGCAACCAAAAGTAGCGACGGACGTGCGCGTCCTCCTCGCTGACACGGTGACGTACCACCTCCGTGGGGTCCTCAAGCCTCTGGACCATAACTGGCCCACGCGACCGCCACCAAAGAAGGTTCGGGTCAACGATGGGCTGACTCCTCACCAAGCTGCGCCCCCGGCCGGCAGGTAGCGCCTCCCAGTACCAGCCCGGCGGAGCCCAGTCCTGGATATGGCCCATCTGGTCAAGCAGGTGTCCTCCGTCGAGTCGAGGACGAGGATGCGGAATAGGCATCATCGACGTCAATGCGGGAATAATTGCATTAACTAAAAAAAATAACAACAAATGTGACATGTTCAACTAGTTCTATTAATTCAATAGTTCTTACTAAAAATAAAATTACTATAAATAAAAATAAACTAGTACCTAATTAGTACCTAGTTCTTACTAACTAATTAGTACCTAGGAACTATTGCCGTAATTACCATCTAATTTGATGAACATAGGGGTGGAAAGTGGTAGCGGATAATCCGAAATATCCGATATTCGTATTCGATCGGATATTCCAATTATCCAACTTAAAAGTCAAATAAATGGTCAAATTTTACTCGTTTTATGATTAATCTTAGAAATTATTATGCATTACAATAGTGTTTATTCATAAACCTATTTATCATTGACTTATTGTATGTCACAAGTTGAATACTTCATGTCACATAGCTATTGACTAATACACTTAAGCAATATGTCGCTATTATTCATATCCGTACCGAATCAAGAAAACATCAGAGCCGCATCCGTATCCGATAACATCTGTATTCACATTCGTATTCGTTTTGTAAATATGAAAATGGAAGTTATAAGAGCACTATCCGATTCGTTTCCACACCTAGATGAACCCAAACTAATTTGATGCAATTAAAATTTGAAGAACCCTAGGCAGAGGTAGGGGAGGGGGAGGAGCAAGCGTGCTCACCTCGGGTACCTGCGGCGAGGGAGGGGCAGGCGGCGTCGAGGTCAGGGTCGGGGCTCGGGTGTGCGGCAGAGGGCGGCGTCGAGGGCGGGGTCAGGGGC
>NC_041389.1:67347573-67357101 GCF_002162155.2 Triticum dicoccoides
AGGTCGGGGTCGGGGCGGCGTTGAATCCGGGGTCGGGGGCGACGTCGAATCCGGGGTCGGGGGCGGTGTCGAATCCGGGGTTAGGGGCGGCGTCGAGGGTGTGCGAAGAGCCACATGAGAGTGCGCGGGGGCCAACGGGCGACGGCGGTGGCTACAGCGGAGGAGTTGGGATTTGGGGGAAGTGGTCGTGGGGAAGAACATTCCAGGAAGTGCGCTACTGCTATGTTAGCTATAGCACGTTCCCGAATATGCGCTACTACAATTCCTTTATCCTTTTTCCCTTTTTCATTTATTTTCTTCTCATTTTATTTTTTTTCCTTTCTGCTTTTTCAATTTCTTTCATTTTCATTTACTTTTCTATTTGCTTTCCATTTAATTTTATTTCCTTTAGCAGTAGCGCCTTTCGGCGTAAACGTGCTGCTACAAAGCAAGTAGCGGTAGCGCTGTTCACAGTAGATCGCTACTACTATGTGTAGCCTGTTGGCTTAGCAGCCGGAATTTTAGTAGTAGCGCTTTTATCTTCAGGCGCACTACTGCTACAATTGTATCTGTAGCGCTGTTTACACCAATGCGCTGCTGCTACTTAGCACTAGCGTGCTTTTTTAACACGCGCTACTGGTAAAGTTCTGTGTATAAGGTTTTCCCTAGTAGTGATTGTGTGAGAACAATTATGAACCTTGTCTTTGACACTTCCAAAGTGAATGGTTTACTCTTTATTATACTAACCCATCTCACGAAGTTCCGTTAAGTTTTGTATGATTGAAGTTCTCAAGCTTTGGGTGAGATATCGATATGAGGAGAATAAGGAGTGGAAAGACCCTAAGCTTGGGGATGCCCAAGCCACCCAAGGTAATATTCAAGGAAGACTCAAGCGCCTAAGCTTGGGGATGCCCCATAAGGGATCCCCTCTTTCGTCTTCAAAACTATCGGTATACCTTACTCGGACCTATATTTTTATTTGTCACGTAATATGTGTTTTGCTTGGAGCATATTTTCAATTTTTCTTGCTGTTTGAATAAAATCATTGGATCTGAAATCTTGAATGAAAAAGAGTCCTCCCATGGCTAGTTAATTATTTTACTACTCAGTGTTCTTCACTTATATCTTTTTGGAGTAGTTTGTCATTTACTCACGTGTTTCACGTATATCCTATGAGTAAATGGTTGAATGAATTGAATATCATAAATCTGAATTTATATACGTTTCATATGCTTATAACAAGGGGAGTAATGACTTCACACATAATAAGTATAGGTAGTAAACTTATTGAAAGTTAGCAAACGCAGAATTGATCACTTGAACAATTCATGAAAGAATATTGAAGGAAGAGAGATTTCACATATAAATATACTATCTTGGATATATTTTGTAATAGTGACCACTCATTAAAAAATGACATGCTAAAAAGTTGATGTTGGACAAGGAAGACAACTTAATGGGTTATGTTTTCCTATATCCGAAACGTTATATTGTCTTGGATCATCAAACATGTTGAGCTTGCCTTTCCCTCTCATGGTAGCCAAATTCTTTGCACCAAGTAGAGATACTACTTGTGCTTCCAAACATTCCTTAACCCAGTTTTGCCATGAGAGTACACCATACCTACCTATGGATTGAGTAAGATCCTTCAAGTAAGTTGTCATCGGTGCATGCAATAAAAATTCCTCCTTAAATATGTATGATCTATTAGTGCGAAGAAAATAAGCTTTATACGAACTTGTGATAGGGAAGAAATAAAAGCGACGGACTGCATAATAAAGGTCTTTATCACAATCGACAATATAAAGTGACATTATTTTGCTTTAAGATTTTGTGCATCCAACCATAAAAGCGCATGACAACCTCAGCTTCCCTCTACGAAGGGCCTACCTTGTACTTTTACCTTCTACCCTTATACAAGAGTCATGGTGATTTCACCTTTCCTTTTTACACTTTTTCCTTTGGCAAGCACTTTGTGTTGCAGCGATCCGGATATATATATCCACTTGGATGTAGGTTTTCATAAAGTATTATTCTTGACATTACCCTTGAGGTAAAAGGTTGGGAGGCGAAACTATAAGCCCCTATCTTGATCTGTGTCCGATTAAAACTTTGAACCCATAAATATCACGTGAGTGCTAGCAATTGTGAAAGATTAAATGATAGTTGAGTATGTGGAGTTTGCTGAATCAAAGCTCTTATGTAGACCCTTCCCGAAAATAAGATGAATTTCAATTGTTTGATGACTAAGAGCATGGTTTGTTAGTTTCAAGAAAGTTTATGATCTATACTTTAACATGTGAATAGCTTGTTACTTGATCATGAGAAGTTTTATGAGTTGAGCTACTGCTATGATATATAATGATGCTAGAAAAAGTGATTGAAACTATCATTGACCAAACTTAAGCACTTGCTAGCATTCACACTTCATAAATTATTTATTTTATCATTTACCTACGCGAGGACGAGCAGGAATTAAGCTTGGGGATGCTGATATGTCTCCAAAGTATCTATAATTTATGAAGTATTCATGCCATGTTTACAATAGTTTTATATGATTTTGGTATGATTTGATTAGAACTAACCCGGACTGACGCTGTTTTCAGCAGAACTACCATGGTGTTGTTTTTGTGCAGAAATAAATGTTCTCGGAATGCGCTGAATATCAACGGAGAATTTTTCTGCAAAATATAAAAAATAATGGAACAAAGAGTTACTGGAGGGGAGTCCCATGGGCCCCACGAGGGTGGAGGGTGCGCCCACCCCCTGGGGCGCGCCCCTATGCCTCGTGAACTTCCCGTGGGGCCCCTGACTTGTTCTCGACGCCAACCTCTCCTATAAATGCCCAAACCTCTAGAAACTAACCTAGATCAGAAGTTCCGCCACCGCAAGCCTCTGTAGCCACGAGAAACCAATCTAGGCCCTCTCTGGCCCACTGTTGGAGGGGGCCAGCATCACCAGAGGCCACGGAGGAGGATCCCGGAGGGGCCATCATCGCCATGAAGGCCAAGGACCAGAGGGAGAACCTCCCCCATCTAGGGGGAGGCCATGGAGGAGGAAGCACAAGGAGGAGAACCTCTCCTCCTCTCTCTCGGTGGCGCCGGAGTGCCATCGGGAGGGGAATCATCGCCGCGGTGATCGTCTTCATGAACATCACCATCATCATCACCATCCCCATCTCTTTTACGCGATCCACTCTCCCGTACCCCGATGTAATCCCTACTTGAACATGGTGCTTTATGCCACTTATTATGATCCAATGATGTGTTGCCATCCTATGATGTTTTGAGTAGATATCCTTTGTCTTTGGGTTGATTGATGATCTAGATTGGTATGAGTTGTATGTTTTATTTTGGTGCTGTCCTATTGTGCCCTCCGTGTCACACAAGCGTGAGGGATTCCCGCTGTAGGGTGTTGCAATATGTTCATGATTCGCTTATTGTGGGTTGCTTGAGTGACAGAAGCATAAACCCGAGTAAGGGGGTTGTTGCGTATGGGATAAAGGGGACTTGATGCTTTAATTCTATGGTTGGGTTTTACCTCAATGATCTTTAGTATTTGCGGATGCTTGCTAGAGTTCCAATCATAAGTGCATATGATCCAAGAAGAGAAAGTGTGTTAGATTATGCATCTCCCTCATATGAAATAGCTCAGGTTCGTTGTAAACACAACGTGCATCTTCAAGGGGTGGATTCAGTGGAAGGGCACGAAGCAATTCAGATGCTGGTGCCTTGTAATGTGTGTTCTCAGTCATCCAGTCCAGAACCCATGAGTTCACATCTTCAGAGTTGCCGGTGATGTGCAGTGTTGCGTAGAACTGAAGAATGAGTTCTTCATTCCAATCGCATATGTCAGTGCAGAAATTGAGCAGTCTAGGGTCGTGAAGAACACTAAGGACCGGCGTGAAGCACGGCATGGACTCCAAATCCACATGAGGAATATGAGCATGATCGAAGACTTTGTCTTTCTTGAAAAGTACTGAGGAATAGAAGTTGGCTTGACTTGCGGTCCAGAAACGCCTCTTCCTTATGCGAGCAGAGTCATATGGATTATACTCCGTGAAGAACACGTGCTCGCCATAGAAGTCTTCAGCCTTGAATTTTTGTTTCCTTGAGAACGGATCCTTTGGCTTGGGCAGAGGGGTGTCAGTGAGTTGCATCACTACCTCAGGAATCGCGATCTCAGGTTCTTCAGGCTGAGGAATTTTAGGTTCTTCCTCAGGTGCAGTCACCTTTTCATCAGCAGCAGCAGTTTCTTCAGCACTAGTGGCTGGAATTTCTTCATGTACAGAGGTAGTGGGATGAGTTTCTTCAGAGCCCAATTGAACTGTTGGTGCAGGAGAGTGAGGGATTTGCTACAGCAGGGTCAAGAGTGGAGAATTGGGATGCTGACTTTCCCAAAAGTCATCATTCATCACTGGAGTTGTGCTTCCAATGTCCACATCTTCATCATCAATTTCTTCAACACCAGCCTCTTCAGCAGTAAACTGAGGCATTGGTGATGAGACAACTAGAGTTGAAGGGATTGTATCCACTTCAATTTCTTCATCAATCTGCTCTGACGTAGCAGCAGATTGAGTTTCTTCATCATATCCGCTTGGGATCACATACTCTTCATCATAAGGAACAAGGTCGTTTGATGGCATGGTTGAGACCGGAATAGCATCAATCGGATTTTCAAATGAGCTGGTCATGAGCTTCATCTTCTTTGGAACTGAAGATTCTGAAGCTTTTGATGCTTTCCTTTTCTTCACTACAGCTTGCTCTGTAGCGTTGGTCTTCTTCACATCTAATGCAGATGGAAGGATAGGAGTTGGTGTAGGCGCAGGTGGAGCTGAGGAATCTGGTTGTTTTTCCTTAGGCGCAACTGATGCAGTTGCCCCGACTTTTTCAGTTTCTTCAGCCGCACCACTAGTGGATGCCCTGGCAATTTCTTCAGTGGCTGGAATTGAGTCATCAGCCCTGGAACTAGCATTTCCTTCAGTAGCCGGAAAGTCATCAGCAGTGCTGGCGTGTTCTTCAGTGGGCTGTGTTGAAGGTTCTGCTTGAGGAATTTCTTGTTGCATTGGGGCTGCAACATTGGTGAAATTTTTGGTCAGTTTCACAAATCTGACTTTGGCTCCCTTCCAATCAGCATAGTAGGAGTCAAATTTGTCGCTGAGGGCTTTGATTTCAGCCTACATCTTGACAAGTTCATCAGGCGTCATCTTGACAACATTTTTCTTCAGCAGCTTCTCTTTTCTGTACTGTGATTTCTTGATCTCTCTGGCCCTATCATATTTCCACTTCTTCTCTTGGATGAAGTGAGTCAGCATGTGACTTTGACCAGGGGTCAGCTTGAAATCAGGCATAGGTGTGTTGGGATCTTTATGCCAGAGATCAATGTAATCGAGGATCGCTCTTGGATCCAGCAGCAGTGGCACAGGTGTGCCTTTGGCTTTAGCGGCCCTTTCTTGTTGGTCCCTGATGATTTCTGCAAGTTCTTCTTCATCAGCTTCATGTTCGTCAGACGGTACATTGAAGACTACCTGCTTCTTGTGAGGACTTGGGCGAGTGCCGCGTCCAGCAGTAGCCTTTTTCTTCAGCAGAGAGGGTCTAGCTGAGGAACTTGGTCCAGCTGAGGAACTTGCTGAGACACCAGAGGCAATAGAGATGCCTACAGTCCTTTGACACGTGGCAAGATGCACGGGTGCTGAGGACTTTGACGGAACTGCTGAGGATTTTGGAGGAGCAGGGGCAGCATGAGGAATTGGTCTTGACGATTTTGAAGTTTCGGGCCGTGAGGGCATAGCAGAGGAACTTGGCCGTGAGGGCATTGCTGGTGAAGCACTTGGCTTGCGAGCGGGCTTCTTGAGCATCGATTTCCTCGGCTTGACAGAGGCCTCAGTGGCAGCAGCAGCAGCAGAATCTTCATTAAATTTTCTTACTTCTTCTCTGGCTTGCTTGGCCAGCTTGGCTTGGCGCTTCGCCCATTCATCAGGATATTCCTCACCGCGCTTGACGCTAGTGGGATCAGCCACTTGGACAGGTGCCAGTGGTGGTCTTGGGCATGGAGGGTTGAGAGCGAATTTCTTCATGTACATTGGAGTAACATATCTGTACTCCCTCCATTCACGTGCCCAACGCCGTTCAATCTTCTGAATGCGCACCTTGCGCTGATTTTTAACTTCCTCAGGAGGTGTGCAGTACCCAGCATAGATGTCCTCAGGGATTTCAAAAGCAGTCATGACCTCAGGCTTCTTTCCTCCTTTCTGTGGCCTTTTACCGTCAGCCATTTTCTTCAGTTGAGGAATTTGAACAATCGAATTCTCTGAAGAAGTATGCAGTTTTTCTTCGAGGAACGCTGCAAACGAGTTAAGTTGATGACAACCTAATGATTCAGCAGCGGACATGTGTACCTATGAATAGAGTATAGTTGCGAGGAATTCGGAGAGGTCATATGCGTTCTCAGAGGGGTTTTCAAAAAGAACAAGTTTGAGGAATTTGACCAGATGTGTCTTGAAGAATTCCACTAAGCGCGCTATATCTTAGGTTCCAGAGTTGTATAGATCGAAGATCCACACAATTGAGGAATCTTGAAGAAAATGATGCTTATGGAAATGAATCAAGAACAAATAGCATGTGAGTGGTTTTGTGTGTGAAGATTTGAAGAATAAAACACCTTTGAAGATTTTGTAGAAAAATTTCGAATCAAAGAGGGCAGTAAAAGTAACTTTTAGTTACCCTGAATGAAGAACACGACGAACAGAGAGGTGAAACAGTGAAGTTCGTCGGTGTAGATCTTCCACGCCCTAACTCGGCGGAGGAAGACGTCTACGGCAGCGGTGGAGGTGAAGATTTCCGCGGTCGGCGCGAGTACGACGGCGACGAGGTCGAGGCAGTGAAGCTCTTCCTCACCGGCGACGATGGAGTAGCGGTGGTGCTAGGGTTTGAGAAGCTCGAGCGGGAGAGAGAGATCGAGCGGAGTAAAATAAGTGAGGAAGGCGAGAGGGGTATTTATAGAGGCAGTGAAAAACTATTCTACCGAAGATTTCGGACGAACGTGCCCCTGGCCTTTCTCCTTCTCACGACATGTGTCACCCATGTACTGTGTAGAGTAGATCGTGTTAGATCGTGGGTGAGTAAAATAATGCATCGTGGGATGTGGAACGGTTTGAGCGGCAAAACCAAAAATTGGATACGATTAGTTTTAACGTTTCGTTCGCAATTTCTTCAGCTGTCAAGGACACACTGAAGATTTTGAACGAGTTTCAAATAGAACGCACATGAAGAATTCGTGAATAGATTGGATTGAGTATAGAATAGAGGGGAAGGGTCCCATCACATTCACTTAGCAGAAAAACCAACTTGAAGAAATAGCTATAAGTGAATGCTGTAGAGGACATAAACTCATATATATATATATATATATATATATATATATATATATATATATATATATATATATATATATATATATATATATATAGCCAATGAAGAAAAACGACGGCACAAGTGAAGATTTTGCAAGTTGAAGAATTTGAACAACCGAGGAATTTCAAGACTGAGGAGAAACTCAAATTGAAGATTTTCAACTTTTGTGGTGGCGTGACCCACCGTATAAGAATGATGATTTCAAATACCGCGTACAATTGTCGTAGGGTTCTGAGAATCAAATTCTTCATTAATTTCTTCACACTTAGAGTGTTATTCTTCATTGATTGAAGAAAAACGTTTCTTCATGTGTTGCACACCTAAGTTATCAATTTTGCATAAGTGTTAGGATGAGTGCTTTTTCAAAGTACATTCGAAGACTCTAAGATATTTAGCTCACACCACAACTTGCTAAATCTCTTCTCATCCAAGGGCTTAGTGAAGATATCAGCTAGCTATTCTTTAGTGTTCACATGCTCAACAGAAATGTCGCCCTTCAACACATGATCGCGAAGAAAATGATGACGAATCTAAATGTGCTTTGTCTTCGAGTGCTGAACTGGGTTGTGAGCAATCTTGATGGCACTCTCATTGTCACAGAGGAGAAGCACATTCTTCACGTTGACGCCATAGTCCTTGAGTGTTTGCTTCATCCATAGCAATTGAGCATAGCAAGAACCAGCAGCAATGTACTCAGCTTCAGCAGTAGACAGTGATACGCAGTTCTGTTTCTTCGAGGACCAACAGACCAAGGATCGTCCGAGGAAATGACAAGTACCGGATGCTTACATGCGATCCACACGGTCACCAGCATAGTCAGAATCAGAATATCCAATGAGATCAAAATCCGAGCCCTTGGGATACCATAATCCTAGTGTTGGTGTGTGAGATAGATATCGAAGAATATGCTTCACAGCCTTATGGTGTGATTCCTTCGGTGCAGCTTGAAATCAGGCACACATGCAAACACTAAGCATTATATCTGGCCTAGATTCACATAAGTACAATAAAGAGCCAATCATGGAGCGGTATACCTTATGATCGAAGTCAATACCATTTTCATCAGTGCATAGTTGACCTTTTTTGGGCATAGGAATTTTGATGCCTTTGCAATCTTGCATACGGAATTTCTTCAGGACATCCTTGAGGTATTTCTCCTGAGATATGAATATACCATTGCGCTGTTGACGAATTTGAAGACCTAAGAAGAATTTCAACTCTCCCATCATAGACATTTGATATTCTTCACTCATCATATAGGCAAATTCATCACTGTAACGTTGGTCAGTACAGCCAAAGATGATATCATCAACATATATTTAGCACACAAACAGTTCACCATCATAAGATTTAGTAAAGAGAGTGGGATCGAGTGAACCGGATGTGAAGCCTTTATTTATAAACCGGGTGTGAAACAGAGAGTGGCATCACATGGAAAATTTCTCCTTAGTATTTCCTTGACCCCCTTTAACAGTACGGTGTTTCCTATGACTCAAGAAAGAGAAAATGAAACTAGTCAAACAAAAGTCTTCACGCTTCATGTTCCTCGAATGAATACCAAGTCTTCAAGGTCACACCAATTTCTTCACTTTCAAAGTCTTCAGAAATTCTTCAGAATATCAAAGTCTTCACTTGAAGAACTTCATTTTTAGGGGTTGACTTTCTCTGTAAATATCAAACTCCTCATAGACTTATAGACCTGTGTACACTCATAAATACATTAGATCCTTAACCTATAAGTCTTCAATACACCAAAATCACTAAGGGGCACTAGATGCACTTACATACACGTCGGTCAACTGACTTTTTCATCTCTAGTCAGTCGATTTTGCAGCCGTTGGATACGAAAGCAAGGGCATGCGGTTCATCTTCAACCTCCACCCCCCAGAGCCGCCAGCCACCACCGGCCAAACAGCAGCCCCCCCACGCCCGAGGCCGGCAGTGCGCCGCCCCGCCCGCCCCGAAAACACTCCCCACCGTCGGTCCGCTGCCGCCCTGGCCATCCCTCTAGGCCCCCCCGTGCCGAGCCTTTTCTCCGGCGATCCCCACGCCACCGCCCCGCCTATGCCCTGCCACCGCCGGTGACCACCGCCCCCATCTTGAACCCTCAGATAGATAGTGGGGTACCTCTCCGGTG
>NC_041389.1:67357437-67383259 GCF_002162155.2 Triticum dicoccoides
CCAAAAGTCGATTCAGTCGATTGAAGTGTGGCTAAATCGGAGCAGCATCGCAAGCAAGAGCAAGAGTGAGAGTAGCAGCGCGAGCAAGAGCAATAGCAAGAGCAGACCAGGTAGGGGGCCGAGAGCAAGAGCAGAGCAGCAGCGCGAGCGAAAGCTAAAGCAGCAGCAGCTCCTACTGATGTGGATGTTGCCGTCGAGGGAGCGACGCCATGGAGGAAGTGGCCGGCGACGCCGCTGTGGATGGAGCCGCGCCGTGTCGGCTCGGGACCGAGCGCTGGCAGCACCGTGAGATCGAATCAAGAAGAAAATGCGGCGATTAGTGTACAACCTCTTCGGTGGCACCGATTAGGCCGCAGCTTCATCCGAGGAAATGGTGATGATGATGCTCTTCCGGTGGTGCAGGTGAAGACGGCGGTGTGGGAATGGAGGTGGCGCAAAAGACGAGGGGAACATCGTGGCAGCTCCTTGGAGGTGGAGGACGGGGTGGCTGAACTTGCAGGACGACGGATCCTCATCCGGTACGGTGGATGAGGAACGTCGAGGTGTTGCTGTGGATGACATCGTCGGGGAAGAGGCTCCGGCTGAGTGGCGGACGGAGCAGGGTGTGGGGTTCCGTCGCGGGTTTTCGCGGCCTTGGTGTAAGTATGGGTGGGCGGATGGGATGACAGCGGGGAACCATGGCTTAGAGATGCGCTTGTCTGAAATGTGGGGTAAGTTATGAAAGTACCCCCGCCGATTTGAGGCGGTTCTTTCGGTTCAGGGGTACCACGGGCATTTCGCGTGTCGGGATTTCACAGGAGGTGGGAGTTTTCGTGCGTGTTGTAATTTTGGAATAGCAAGGCGTGGGTTGAGATGGAGGGAGTTGTCAGAGCACAACGAGACAAAGATATATCTTAAATATGTCGGGCTAACAAGGCGGGGGTTGAAATTTCAGGACAAGCCTAACGTGTACTGTACCAAATCAATGCACACTACAAATGTCATTCAAAACTTTGAATTCTTGTTATGTTCAATTAAAATATTTCGCTACGTGTATATTGCATGCAACCTACTACTCAAATGAACATTTTAGTGCACTCCAAACGTATATACTACCGCTTCAATATGAACGAAATTTGAATTTGTTTATCTATTTGAATAAGATCTACAGTAATGATTGTTGTGAAGTCAAAGCATTTGAATTCGTTTCTCTGTTTTAATAAGATCTACAATCATCATTATTGTCAAGTTAAACCATCGTTTGTGTATTATCTTCACAGCACACCACATGATTAGTCTTGAGTTACATATGAACTATGTGTACTATATGAACTCGAACTAGATTTTTTGAATCCACTTTATTTTGATTTCAAATCACATTACATTTCTAGCTCTAGCTAGATCTTCATAATTTAAACCATGTCTCATATGTATAATGTGGTTATCACATTATGTATGGTGCCCCGCCCCCTACGCCTACAAGTATTTAGATGTGAGTTGCAAACACCACACATTACCACAAATTCAAATAAAATGTGAGAATGTTCGATATATAGTATTGTGTAGATTGTTCGATATTTAGTTGTAAGCTGCAAACGCCACACATTATCAAAAATTCAAATAAAATGTGAGATTGCTTGATGTATAGTATGGTTTAGATTGTTTGGCATTTAGCTGTGAGTTGTAAACGCCATGCATTATCACATTATGGTATAACATGTGCACAGCACGTGTATCACCGCTATATTGATGCATGCAATGTTTAAAACACTATGATCTCCTATTCAAATATATGAATCCGTTTTCATATCAAATTATGATCTTTGTTAGTCTATTACACCCACACAATCCTCTAACCTTTGTAGCTACCACTAACTTTCTCTTGTGCATACACACGGCCTCCTCGCCCTCCCCCTCCCTCGGCATTCTATCCACCAGGCACATTCATTTTTTTCTTTAGGTCATTCTCCCAGAGTCTCCACAACTCCTTTCCGACACACACCGATCGATAAACCTCTCCAGCGATGCCTGCCTACAACATACACACACACCTTCAATCTCCTCCTTTATGTGTCCTTGCGTCGTGTCTCTCATACGGTCAGACAGACGTGTAAACTCTCGCCCCTCCTTTCATCGATCTCACAACCGCACACTCCTCCCCCTATCAAGCTAGTAGTTGGGCCTCTCGCACCACCTCCTAGCTCCATTCTCTCTGTCTATCCGTCTCGCTGGGCCTTATTTGCCTCTAACAAATGGACGTACACCGACCGATCTCTCGCTATACATATAGCTAGCTAGGTCCTTATAACTCGTTTTTACCCACACGTCAATCGATCTACCTCATTAGTTGTGTCTCTCCCTTCCTCCGACAAACAACAATTGATCTACCGATCTAGTTAGGTTTGCTTACCAAACACATGGTTCCCCTTCATCATCCATGAATGCGTCTTGACAAATCTATCACGCACAGGCACACACAGAAACACATCTCCACTCTTATTGATGACATTGCAGTTCCACCCTCAGTTTGTCTAGTAGGCCTCTCCCACCATCTTCGAGAAGCAACTCCATCACCCATCCAGCACTCTACCCCTCTCCCTCCCTCTCCCTCCCACTCCCTCCCTCTCTCTCTCCTCTCTCTCTCTGTCCCATCATATTTCCCGTCCTTCAGTTATGTATGGATGTCGACCGATCTCCCTCAAGACATAGCTGGGTCTCTCCTCCTCAACACATATATGAGTCATTCTACCTCTATAGTTAGGCCTCTGCCTACCCCTCCCCCACCCCTCCCCCCACACACACTGATACATCGAGCGCTCTAGTCATGTCTCCCTGCCACACACAAACTTGACATGTGCCCTCTAATGTTCCGGTAGGCTAGTCGCCCTATATCTTTGACTTGCACACACACACAATTTCGATGGCTCTCTTCATCGATCTCGCACCCACCCACTTGATCCTCTCTTCGACTCTATCGATAGCTATGAACCCTCCCTCTCTTCTCGTCGATTGCCCGACCCTCTATTTATGATATGGATAGGCCTCCATTTCACACACATTGCATGCAAAATTTTGTTTGAGATGTCATCGACACATATTCCCACAAATATTTCACGAAATCAACCCCACCCCACCCCCACCCCAAAACAAAAAACACTCACGAACACTGTTTGTATCTCTCACACACACCCATGTAGGTGGGGGACGTGCACGAAGAGAAGAGGTGCATGCACGGCGCATGTACTCCCGTCTCTTTCCCAACCACACCCGCGCGGGTACACGGTGGAGCTCATTTCTATACGAAAAAGGAAGCCCACGTGGTAATTTGGCACGTGTACTGGCTGTCCACTTGGTGGAGGGATGATCATCTACCACGGGTGAACAAACAAATTGCGACTTGACGTGTTATGTGAAAAAAAGAGGCAAACCATGTGGGGCCTACCTTAGAGGAAAGGCTCTATACACTAGAGTACTTTTGATGTGTCTCGTCAACTCGCAGAACGAGGAGAAGCTTGCTTAGTACGCCGTCTCCCCCTCCCACGGGCGCGGTGGCTCGTAGGATGAGGTGAAGCTTGCTCCGCCTTACGCCCGCTCCCTCGCCCATGCGCGCGGTGGCTCGCAGGACGAGGAGAAAATTTTTCTACTCCCTCTGTTTACTCCTCGTCCCTACTACCTTGGTTATAGAGATTATATCATATTGTTTGGAATATATATGTCCTTTAGTAGATTTCAATATGAACTACTAGTACATACTCCAAACACTGATGTATATAGACGTATTTTAGAGTGTAGATTCAGTCATTTTGCTTCGTATGTAGCACTCTCCCTCGCCCCTCGACCCTCGCCCACGTGGTGGATGTGCAGCAATTCATTCGGTGTCATATAGCCAGAACGATATATACTGCACTACCATTATTGCTCGACTTCCTGAAGAGGCAAAGAGCCAATCGCAAGGTTAATATTTTGGAGATGCCAAGCGCAAGGTTATAGGAGAACGAGTAGTAGGTGACGTGTCATTTATAAATAAAGTTTTTTTTCTTCAGTGGCATGTACGCGATATGATAGGTTCATATGGAGAGAAAAGGAATCCGCTCCACTATATACATAGTCAGGACGGGCCAGCCTACATGGTTGCTTGTCGGGGTTGCTCTCTTCACACTCTCTCGCACAAAACGACTGAGGCCACATCTCTAACATCCCGGTGGATCACGTCTGCTTGGAAAGGGGTGGATGCTTAGTGTAGATGCGGTGGCCGTCGCCGACGGCGAAAACCCACTGTCGACATGTCCCGATCAGGGGTCCTCGCCGTTCTCTCTCACAAATCTGGTGAGGTTGCCTTCGTCCCTTGCTCACTGCCGTGATGTGGGCAGTTGCCGCCTCCCGCCGCCCTCCTCAAGGTTTAGCTACGTCCCTCAGGTACAACTCCCTTTACAGCCGGCTTGCACCACTGCTCCAGCTGCCCACATCACTCCCTGTGGATATTTCTCTACTTCTTTGCCCCACACATACCTCTACTGGCTTCTACGTACTGTATTTGTGATGAGTTTATGTCTCATCAACTAGTCCCAGTAATCTTATTCTAATCACGCTTCTTCAATTTCTTTGCCACACGGATGCTCATCTCTATTTTGGTGAAATTGCACAAAATGATCCGATGGTCAAAATGTTGCAAACTTCATTTATTAGGAAGCTCGAACATTGCCAGCAAATTGAAGCATGGTCAGGGTTCACGGTTCAAGGTCTAGGGACTGCATGGATCGTTTTTTTCTTTAGCTGCCTCTGTTCCAAAATAAGTGTTAACTTTAGTAGTAGTACAACTATGTACTAAAGTTTGCACAAAGTTGAGACACTTATTTTGGAATGGTGGGAGTACATATTTGCGATGATCTATCAATCATTGAGATGTAATAGCATGCATGTTAGTCTCCTTTGTATTTGATAAAATGTTGCAACGGGCAACCTTGGACGCAAGATACATGTAACAGAAGCTGGAAGCTTCATAGCATTGTACAAATTTATCTCACTGATAAATTACAGTACGTACTATACTAGTACTTCCCCCGTTCCTAAATATAAGTCTTTGTAGAGATTTCACCATGAACCACATGCGGATGTATATAGATGCATTTTAAGTGTAGATTCATTCATTTTGTTCCGTATGTAGTGGAATCTCTACAAAGAGTTATCTACTAGTAATAGCTAGCCCCCACTACTAGGAATTCTGTATCCTCTCCTTGAGCCACATCATCAAAATTGATGTAGCCGTTAGATGAAGTAAATCAGTCCATAATAGTCGTCTGATCTAGACGTTGAGAGGCTCCGCACTAAGCCACATGCAAGCATGCAGAAATACCGTGGCACATGCATGTGAGTGGGTTCTAAATCACATCCACATGTCTGGATGCAAGCATGCACCGGTACCATGCATGTAAGTGAGCTTTTAAGTCCCATTAACATGTCAAAAAGAAAAATATAATCCCATTATACAGTAGGAGTTGGATGATCTTTTTTCCTTACGTGGGATGATCTAAATGATGCTGGGAGTTTATTTAGTTTGGCTACCACATTTCTCATGCAGTTATAGAGTTTTTTTTAGTTTTGTGAAATCGATAGTTTTGCGCAGAGAGATATACCGCTGTTCCGCGGCAACGCGCGGGGACTCATCTAGTAATATTTACGAACGGAGGGAGTACTATGTAAAGAGTTACGTGTCGCACGGTGATACTGTGAGGTGGGCCATGTAATCACTGAGCCTGCATGTTTTCACTGCTCTTGCATGCCTCCGCTGTAAGAATGGAGAAAATTGTAATCTAGTAGTAGTACCTCCTTTCACCGAAAGTGTGGGACATCCAGCAGTCCTACCACCTCATTAATAAAGACCAATGAGCCGTCAAATCACATCGACCAAGCAGTAAGTTGGACAGACGAAGCAACCATCACTCTTGCGCTAGTGAGAGGTCGCGTCCGCTCTGCCCGGGCATGAATGCGGCACCGATTCTTTGGAGCGGCGCTGACTGTTTTGGGCGGGAAGCGCGCGCGGGCGATGGAGGGGCTTTGGGTGGGCCAGGCTGGTCAGGAGCGGGCGTGGCAGCTATCCACATGTCCCTACCGGACACGCCCATAAACGAGAGGATGCACCGACTCCCGCGGCTAAAATCGTTGATGGCTTCTCGCCCCTTGTTGGTTACCCCAAGTGGAAGGTGGAGATGCAGTGTAGCGGTAGTTTTCCCTTGGCAAAGATACCAAGGATCGATTTCCCCTGACACTCCCAGTTTCAACAAGAAGGTGTCAACTGCTAACGGCGCCAGATATTAGCAATCAACGTGGACCTGCACACAGATACAAATAACTTTGCCCCCAACGAGTACAGAGAGGTTGTCAATCCCTCCGGCCTTGTCGTTTACAAAGGATCAAACGCAAGTGATAATAGTGATAGGTATTGCTGCAAATAGTAAATAAAAGCGTAAAGTAAATAGAGGATGTAATCAATGATGGTAATATGGACCGGGGTCCCATGATGTTCACTAGTGATGTCTCTCTCCCAAAAGACGGTAAAACAGCTATGTGAGGTAAACAAATTACAGCTGGGCAATTGACAGAATTATGTGCGCAAACCAATGCTAACTATGCTGCAAGAAAGGTAGAGGTTCAAAGCATGGGTGGTACGCCAAGGCAAGTAGACCGAAATCCATCTGCATCTACTACTAATCATCCACCTTGAGATATCTATCCAGAACATCTCGCTGGTATTAAGTTGCGAGTCCCACCCATAGTGTAAACTCAAAGCAACAAACAACTGCATTAAAAGAACTTTGCGTAAAGTAAACAATCCTTGCACCCGCGGGCACAAGCACCGTTGTTTTCCCCCTTGTGGCAACAGCACATCCCCTAGACTCATGTTTCTGTCACTCAAGCTAGTCATCGAGGGGCATGAACCCACAATCGAGCATAACGTTCCCTCTTGGAGTTACTACCTACTACTCGGCCAAAGCAATAAATAGCAACGGAGAACATGCAAGAATTACTTACGATCATAAATATAAAAGAGGTAAATCAAATATATTACTCAAACACAATCTGAACATAATCTCACAAACCATCGGATCCCAGCAAACTCAACATAGCAACAGCATAAGGATTACATATGTGCCTCGATCATGTATGGCAGCTCACGAGGTCTAATTAGTGAAGCACAAGAAGGGGAGGAGAACATCACATAGCTACTGGTCATGGACCCATGGTCCAAGGGAGACTACTCACAACTCATCCGGGAGGCGTCCATGGCGGTGGAGAGGCTCCCGGTGGTGATCCTCCCCTCCGGCAGGGTGCCGGGAAGAGTTCTCCTAGTGCTCCCGATCTTGGAAGCGCGGCGGCGGCAGAACAGAGATGAGATCGCGAAAAAGGGTTCCCCTCTCGAGGGTTTCAGGACATGAGGTAAATATATGCCAAAGGGGGGCATCAGCGGAGGCCTGGGGGGGCCCAGGCGGCCAGCTGGCGCGGCCAGGGGGGCCGCGCTGCCAGGGCGCCTGGAGCCTTGGTGGCCCCCCTCCGGCTCTACTTCTGCCGTGTGGAAGCTTCCGGAACGCTGATTTTTTATATAATTTTTCCGGAATTTTTCTGGCAGTTTACGTGACGGGAAAAACTGAAATACAAAAACAGCAGAAAACAGAAACTGGCACTGGGGTGCACTGAGTTAATAGGTTAGTCCAAATATGATCAAAAGTGTATGGAAGTGTATAAATATCATAGCAATATCACCCAAAAGAGGCATGGAGCAAGCAGAAATTATAGATACGTTTTGGACGTATCAACATCCCCAAGCTTAATTCCTGCTCGTCCTCGAGTAGGTAAATGATAACAAGAATAATTTCTGTGGTGACATGCTATTAACCATATAAGGACTTTTCATAGTCACATGACAAAAGCTTACTGAGACAATGGGTCTGTAGTAATTAAGTTGCCTCACGAGAAAATCACAAAGAACTGAAAGTTTTACAATATGATACTGAAACATCAAATAGATTTGTAATGAGCATGGTGTGCAAATATGATAAAGTGATATCTCGCTTGCCCCCTTTAGTGAAGCAAAACAT
This sequence comes from Triticum dicoccoides, assembly GCF_002162155.2. Lineage (NCBI taxonomy): Eukaryota > Viridiplantae > Streptophyta > Magnoliopsida > Poales > Poaceae > Triticum > Triticum dicoccoides. Next base: position 67,365,510 of record NC_041389.1, read on the forward strand.
AAATGCAGGGGCACCTCCGAGGTTTAAGTGATGACTAGATACAATAATTTCAGAATAAACGATATCATAATCATGCAAAAGACAATGCTACTTTGGGACAATGCACATTACACTCAGAATGGCAATCATGCTCTCAATAGTTGGTGCTTTTATAAGAAGGTGGAGACTCTCGAACCGTGGCTTTTGTTGGCAAGGTTGAAAACCCGTAGTCGGAAACAAAAACAAAGCATGTACCAGAGCTCTTGGTTTTAAAAACAGAGGTAATAATATTTTTTTAGAATATGCATATTTCGTCAACGAATGCTAGCAGATAACTCAATCACTTCTCAAGCTGGACAAGTCTCGAGGAACGGCTCCCGAATTAATCTCCTTTGTTTATCACTGCCAAAGTTTTCTGATTTCTCATGAACAAAGCGTGTAGGAGGGTTTGTTGTATTATCTTTTATGAGCCGGGTGCACTCTATGCCAGTTCCTTCTCGTATTATGGGTTTGCACATTATACATGCAATCCAGGGGTGAAGCTTGTCCAACTTAAAAAGATCATGAATTAACTACTACTTCCTGATGAGCTAAAACAGAGGCACAAAAGAGAAATGCTTTTTTGAATAATTTCGAGATGGTACATGAAAGTCTTCGTTAGGAATGGCAGGTAAATACCATGTATAGGAAGGTATGGTGGACTCATATGGCATAACTGGTTTAAAAGGTTTTGGATGCACAAGCAGTCAGTCCGCTTAGTACAGGTGGAGGTTAGCAAAAGACTGGGAGCGACCAACTAAGAGAGCAATGACGGTCATAATCATGCAGAGCGACAAAGCAACATTGAATCAGGCATGGTAGTTATATCGCTACTCAGAAACAAAAGATCATCAAGGCTTGACAGACTTTCTTTAGAGTCTTAAATATGCGTGAGCATACGCCAAGTCAATCAAAATAAATTCTCGAAGGAAGATATTACCAAACCATACCACATCATAGGCAAACAAATCATGTTGGTACTCCAATAACACATTGGGAATCCCCCAGCTATTTGAGACTAACCATAAGAAAACATGAACTACTAAGCACCATTATGCACGTAGCATTTTTATCATAGACATATCAACCAATGCAACAGAAGCAAACTCTCTTAATAAGATAAGCATGATAAATAAAGAGAGTTCAAGCAACCAACTAAACAAAAGCTCTTTAAAAAGATAAGCATGAAAACTAAGAGCTAAGCATGATAGTAGCTATTGAAAGATAAAGAACACACATAGCAAAATAGACATGAAAATTCTATGTTATGTTCTAGGTTGAAGTGGAGTGTGTTTCTCTCCCACACAAAGAAAGCTGAGTTCCGACTCGTTATTAGAATCTAAAGAAAACAAAAAGGAAACTAAAAGCAAGACGCTCCAAGCATAGCACATAACACATGAAGTGATAAAAATATAGTGGAACGAAAGACGAACTGATAATGTTGATGGAGAAGGGGATGCACGGGGGCATCCCCAAGATTAGACGCTTGAGTCTTCTTGAATATTTCTTGGGGGTGCACGGGGGCATCCCCAAGCTTGAGCGTTTGACACTCCTGAATCTTTTTATCATCTTCCTTCGCACACTTGAAAACTCCCTTCATACATAACTCATCATAATCTGATTAGCGAGGTTAGTACCCTTAATAAAATAATTGTTCCTTGCTGGAAATAAAAATATTCTTGAAGGTCTACTGTTTCTCAAGATTGCCAAAAGGTTTTTGCAAAGAAAAAGCAAGCTCAAGGTTTGCAAAATGAGAGAAAGGCAAAACAGGACAGAATCTGTGAAAAACAGAACAGCAGGTAGTAAATGACTTTTTCGGGGTACTTCTGCAACTCCAATCAAAAAACTCAGAACAGACGCCCGAAAGACAATTGTATAGAGCACGCTGTCGAAAAAATTCAGACCAAAAAGATGATCTGGTGATTTTATACGAATTTTTCTATCCAAGGACAGAATCTGTTTCCTGCACAGCGCGTCACAACTTTTGAACTTTCTTGCAATCAGAGGCTACACTTGGCACAAAGTTGAAAAGAAAAGATACAATGATGATGCTACTGTAGTAACAACATCAAGACACAACAAAAGCAAAATAAATTTATTCATGTGGGCTGCCTCCCAAAAGCGCTTTCTTTTATGCCTTTAAGCTAGGCGTAATGCAAAGAGGTCAAGTTGTATCAATTGAACCATCATTAAGATCATCAAAAAGCTCTTCAATAGTACAACTAGTCTTAAGAGGACTTTCGAATAAAGGCCTAATAGAGATTCTTCTAGGAAGAAGACCAAAAGGAAAAAAGTTAAGGGAAGATTCATTTATAAATTTATCAAAGAGAGGTGTTTCTTCCAAAGTCTTTACAGTTTCAACCCCTTTGGCAATAGATGGATTTCTTTTAGAGCGGGGAGCCTTTGGAACGTAAACGAACTTAGGCTCCTTCTTTGCCGGAGTTTCTACCTTTTTGGTTTTGATTGAGGAGAAAGTAGTTCCTAGAGTATCAAAGATTTCCTCAATTTTGTCTATCCTAGAAGAGTCCAAGTCATGGGACTTGATGGTCTCCAAAGTTTTGAAAATTTTATGCATGGAGCTATCAAGCCTATTCAAATTCCCTTGGATCTTACGATCCAACTCGTTTATCTTATTAATATTTGGCATCCCTAGCTCTATATTTTCAAGTTTTTTCATAATGTGAGCTAGGGTGATGTCCTCTTGAATGCTAACAACAGGGGGATTCCCAACAAGATTTTCAATAATACTAAGAGACTCCCAAACTGGGGCCTCTAGGAAATTTCCATTGATAGCAGTATCTAGAATAAACCTATTCCAAGAAGTAATTCCAACATAAAAATTTCTAAGCAGGATAGTAGTAGATTGCTTCTTGATGGCTCTTTTTTGAGAATCATTAATTTTATACCAAGCATGTTTTAGACTTTCCCCACCTCTTTGTTTAAACGTGAGAACTTCTGCCTCGCCAAAGACTAAAGGACCCGACATAATGACAACTAAAGAATGAGATAACTTTTTTTTTGTGATTTTCGATAAAAGATACTAAAGCAAAACTGAAAGGTAAACTAACAAGACTAAAAAGACAAAGGTAAAAGATAGCGTGTAACTCCCCTATCTTGAAGAGTGGACTCCCCGGCAACGGCGCCAGAAAACCTTGCTTGATGGCTTCTCGCCCCTCGTTGGTTACCCCAAGTGGAAGGTGGAGATGCAGTGTAGCGGTAGTTTTCCCTTGGCAAAGATACGAAGGATCGATTTCCCTTGAGACTCCCAGTTTCAACAAGAAGGTGTCAACTGCTAATGGCGCCAGATATTAGCAATCAATGTGGACCTGCACACAGATACAAATAACTTTGCCCCCCACGAGTACAGAGAGGTTGTCAATCCCTCCGGCCTTGTCGTTTACAAAGGATCAAACGCAAGTGATAATAGTGATAGGTATTGCTGCAAATAGTAAATAAAAGCGTAAAGTAAATAGCGGATGTAATCAATGATGGTAATATGGACCGGGGTCCCATGATGTTCACTAGTGATGTCTCTCTCCCAAAAGATGGTAAAACAGCTATGTGAGGTAAACAAATTACAGCTGGGCAATTGACAGAATTATGTGCGCAAACCAATGCTAACTATGCTGCAAGAAAGGTAGAGGTTCAAAGCATGGGCGGCACGCCAAGGCAAGTAGACCGAAATCCATCTGCATCTACTACTAATCATCCACCTTGAGATATCTATCCAGAACATCTCGCTGGTATTAAGTTGCGAGTCCCACCCATAGTGTAAACTCAAAGCAACAGACAACTGCATTAAAAGAACTTTGCGTAAAGTAAACAATCCTTGCACCCGCGGGCACAAGCACCGTTGTTTTCCCCCTTGTGGCAACATCACATCCCCTAGACTCATATTTCTGTCACTCAAGCTAGTCATCGAGGGGCATGAACCCACAATCAAGCATAACGTTCCCTCTTGGAGTTACTACCTACTACTCGGCCAAAGCAATAAATAGCAACGGAGAACATGCAAGAATTAGTTACGAACATAAATATAAAAGAGGTAAATCAAATATATTACTCAAACACAATCTGAACATAATCTCACAATCATCGGATCCCAGCAAACTCAACATAGCTACAGCATAAGGATTACATATGTGCCTCGATCATGTAGGGCAGCTCACGAGGTCTAATTAGTGAAGCACAAGAAGGGGAGGAGAACATCACATAGCTACTGGTCATGGACCCATGGTCCAAGGGAGACTACTCACAACTCATCCGGGAGGCGTCCATGGCGGTGGAGAGGCTCCCGGTGGTGATCCTCCCCTCTGGCAGGGTGCCAGGAAGAGTTCTCCTGGTGCTCCCGATCTTGGAAGCGCGGCGGCGGCGGAACAGAGATGAGATCGCGAAAAAGGGTTCCCCTCTCGAGGGTTTCGGGACGTGAGGTAAATATATGCCAAAGGGGGGCATCAGCGGAGGCCTGGGGGGCCCAGGCGGCCAGCTAGCGCGGCCAGGGGGGGCCGCGCCGCCAGGGCGCCTGGAGCCCTGGAGGCCCCCCTCCGGCTCTACTTCGGCCGTGTGGAAGCTTCCGGAACGCTGATTTTTTATATAATTTTTCCGGAATTTTTCTGGCAGTTTACGTGACGGGAAAAACTTAAATACAAAAACAGCAGAAAACAGAAACTGGCACTGGGGTGCAGTGAGTTAATAGGTTAGTCCAAATATGATCAAAAGTGTATGGAAGTGTATAAATATCATAGCAATATCACCCAAAAGAGGCATGGAGCAAGCAGAAATTATAGATACGTTTTGGACGTATCAATCGTACACTACACAACATCTCTCTGTAGGAGTAGGTCGATCTGTCGCTCTCTCTAACACACACATGCTGTTAAACACACACGCACACACACACACACACGCACACGCATGCACCTTGGTCCCTTTGCACCTTCTAACGTGACTTATTACACCTAGACGGAGGGAGTAGTAAGTATACAAGATACGGTGGCACACTGAGTTAAGTCGAATACAAGTGCCCAAAATTTGTGTGCATGTTATAATAAGGATTCACTTAAAATAGTACGTGAGCGAACAGAGGGATCAATTGCACAGTGTTCCTGACCAGTAGCGAGATGTGTGAGGTAAGATACACCCCTGGCGCTTTTATTTTTTCTTATTAATTTGTTTGTTTCACCCTCTGACTAGTGGGACCCAACATACTACGTGGAGAGAGGTAAGGTGACTAAGGCTGCGTTATTTCTGCACCACTGTGGATAGTCTTACCACCAAAGCCACATGACACGATTATGATTGAAATCCCAATGACTCCCACACACAAAAAAAAAACACAGCATGCTTGTCACACGAATGCAGGAATGTATAAAAGGTTATTTCCCTCTCGTTGAATATAATGGGAGGGTTGTGTAGCTGGTTAGCCTGTTCGCTCATCAAACTTGAGGTCTCAGGTTCGATAACTACACTTGAGCATAATTTGTGCCAGGAGGATTCTTTCACTGGTCAATATGTTTTCTAGGGTTTGCACGCTTCACACTCTCTCTCCAGTATATATATACAAGCTGGAGCCTCAGCTCTTGTAGTTGCTCTCTTCACACTCTCTCGCCCTCTGCCGCTGGAGCCTCAGCGCTTGTAGTTGCTCTGTTAACACTCTCTCGCCCTCTCCAGATCTAAACAAGACTTCGTTGGCCTCTCTCGTACCTCACTGCTGCTCAAGGAGCCGGTAGGATCCGTCTACCGGGAAGGGAAGGAGGCTTAACGCTGTCACCGTTGGCAAGGGACTACCGGCGCAGCTATTCACTTTCCACCCAGCGGCGGCGCGGGAGGGCCTCTGACCCCTTCTTCTTCGCCTCCGTCCCGTCGCCCACCGAACCACGCCCCAAGAACCTTAAGGTATAATTTACTTCACATGCATTTCTCTAGCTGCATGCATACCATGAATCTAGGACGTGGTTCAATGAGGAAAGGAGTGGGGGAAATTAGTGGGAAAAGTTGTATATAGCATGAATCTAGGACGTGGTTCAAAGAGGAAATGAAGGGGAAAGTTGTATAGCATGAATCTAGGACGTGGTTCAAAGAGGAAAGGAATGGGGGAAAGTAGTGGGGAAAGTTGTATCGCACAAATCTAGGACGTGGTTCAAAGAGGAAAGGAAGGGGCGAAAGTACTAGTTCAAAAAGGAAAGGAAGGGACAAGGTTGTAGAGTTTGAGCAGGACTAGATTTGCTGCGCTCACATAGGGAAAGGTGTCTAAAGATAACAAAACTGGGACCAACACTAATATGCTCCTTGGTTGTTCTTTATTGCAACAGACTGTGCATGACCACAGTACATCTGTAGATGCACATGGTGCTGGTGTGTCCACTGTCCCGTGCAACTCATTAGTTGTTGTTAATCTAAGGCCCTGTTTGGCTAAAAACTCCCCAGTCCCTACCTGCTTGGTTCCAGGGACTAAACATGGCCTAGAGGTTATTAAATGACATGCTAAAAGACCATGTTACCCCTAGTAATGAACTAATAGAGACAAGGTGTGATGTGTGGCAGGGGCAACTGTTGGAAAAAGTCCCAAAAATACTCCCTCGGGGTCTTCTTTCTTTAGTCCCAAATGCCCACTTTTAGTCCCTAAAAGTCCCTCCTGTTTGGTTTAGATGGGACTGACACGGAGTTTTTTTAGTCCCTACGCCAAAATGTCCCTGTAAACAAACACCCTCTAATAATGCCGTTGGAAAATTGATGCAATGCCACAATTAAAAGCAAATTACATGTTTAACGAATTTTATTGTTAATATGATCTCTATGTTAATATTAATCAATGCCACCATTTGAGAAATGCTACTACCTTGCATTTTTTCACATTTACATAAGGTATATGCTTCTTTTCATTGGCTTCTGTGTCATCCACCGTTATTGACCACTAATTGTTTCCTTTGCTCCTCTGTGTAAACAGGGTTATCTACTTCACCTTGTTGCCATTGTGACCTTTTGTTGCACTGGACAAAACACTTTTGTTTTAAGAGTGTTTTGTGAAGTTCAACCAAAATGTCACACCGACAACGTTGCTTGATTGCTTGATCTTAGTGGAACTGCACAAGAGGAGATCTTACTTCCTATCTGTTAAGGTGAATTTGGTTAAGATCTTCTTCTTGTGAGTTGTTTGAATTCCGCATCATGAGAGGTCAGTACTAGCCTTCTTTCACATGATTCTATAGTGTGCTTTCATATGTTGTGTTATTTGTATGATAATGTTGCTTGATTTTAGTGAACTACACAAATGGAGACAAGACTTCCAATGTGTATGTGCACCGTAATATCCCATTGAGGTAAGATAAGGATATTTCACAACTGTTGGCCTATATTTTGCCACTTTCATCAGAAAATTAAGTTTACTACTATACTTGTGCTCCCTAATTGACATGCCAAATCTTACATTGAAGGCGAAGCTTGTATGTTATTGAGCCAAGTGATGAAGGGGAAGAACAAGCGGAAGAAAAACAAAAATCAACTCCCAGTGCTGTAATTAAGCACTAGAACTATGATGACACAAGTAATGATATAGTTTTGCATCTTAATTTATTGCTATGGCTGGAACGAGCAATTGTTTTGCCACTGATTTTATGCCACTCTTAATGTAATATGTAATTATCTCTACTTGTGCAAACAGGCATCTTCTTTGAAGATACCATATATTTTAGTGGAACTGCACAAGAAGATGTTGGAAACATTAAACTAATCGAGGAGTATATAGTAAGCATGGCCACCACCGTAGATAGCAACAGATGGTGCTGGAGAAGTGCTTCATCTGTATGCTCTACACAATAAGCCTCCTGACAAAGGTTGGTACTCGCCCACTGATTTCATCCATATGATTGAGCTTTGTCATCTCTATTGGTGTTGTGCTACTGTTAAATACTGTCATGAAAAAGTGGTATTGTCCTTGAGAAGTGCTTCATCTGTGCGGTTTTAAATATTTCCTTTCCTTTTTTTCGAGCAAACAGGGATGCTAGCATTTAGTAGTCCTCTTGTCTTTGCACAACAGGATCATCTTCCTGTGAAGAAGAATATGGAGTACGTGAAGTGACTAGTTCCGATTATGCCAGCATGAAGAAGCCCTGTCTATCTTCTCATCAGAAGGAGCAGTTGAAGGATGGTTACATTACTCCCCACAAGACCAAACTAACTTCAGCTCAGAAGGACTGACAAATCTCCAGTTTTTTCATGTGATGCGCGAGTACAATGTTGTTCTAGGATTCTTTCTGGTGAGTTCCATTTTTCTAAAAGTGTGCTCTACATGGACCATGTATGTGCCTGTTGAAACTGTCAATTCATAGTACAGTTTGCTTTATACTAATCACTTTTTTGATTTGTGCAAACAGGTGTGCTCAACTTGATTTCAATGGGAACTGCACAAAATGTTCATGAATACATCAAATCATTCATTTCCACCACTAGAAAGGAGGTGCCTATAAGTTCAAGGCGTTGCAACATATAAGGGCAAAATCATAAAAGCTACGCGCGAATTTGGTTGATTTTGGTGGAACTGCACAAAAAGAACAACTAGTTTATTTAGCACGAGGTGCCATGTCAACATCCGAATTGATGGCAAACCCTGCCCATTCCACAATCGTAGGCATTTGATATTTTGGAATGGGACAACCTTGCCAAATTTTGCTTATTGATTTTAGCAAGACATGCGTTTGATATTTTCAAATGGGACGCCCTTTGCTGTCAGCAGCGTCGATCAATTTTTCCTTTATTCTTTAGTTGTGAAGTAAATATTCCCTCTGACATGTAAGTTGCTGAGATGCATAATCATCGATTGTTTTGAATGTTCTCTATGAATTGCCAGGCCTGTGTGTTTGATTGCAATGTACAGAAACGCTAAAAAGCTGCTCAAACTCTTTGTACTCCTTCTGTTCCTTTTTACTTCGCACATTGTGAAAGTGCATACTTTTTCGTATAAGATTGGTCAAAGTAGAGATACTTTGACTGCAGACAAAACTTGTATGCAGACTAGAAAGGACCGGAGGAAGTACATGTGAAACAGCTGCAAACGAGGTGATCACCCTGGGAATAATGCTAGTACGTATTGTTTTGCATGTTCATCCAATGCCAGTGATACAGGAATTCGAACTAATCGAAATAAATTCATTCATACACGGTCGGATTTCATATAAACATGCCGGATTTCATTACATTTCATACATTCTTCAATTAAAAGGGGTGCGCTGGAGGTATAATTAATTAACTGAAGCTACCCACCTGTGTCCCGCTGAGCCTAACAGAAGCTTCAGTGACTTAACTGCAGGTGCAGTTGCGTAACTGACATGTGGCCTGTTGGGCCAACATGACAGTCAGCCAACTGCACTGGCAGTTAAGTAGAAGCAGTGTTCTTCTCCAGTGCAGCTCTCCGACTCCACGTTGCCGCCAAGAAGCTAACCAGCCGTCAATGGTCAACCCGCCTAGCTTGGCTTCAACCGGAGGGTAGCAGTGGTGGCCTTACTTGGACCCGAGCGGTGGCGACCTACCATGTTCTACTCTTCCTCATTTTCTATGTGGTGCGGCCTCGTTAGCAGCGGGGCGGGGCCTCGGCGGAGCCAGCGATGTCCTTTGTCTCGTTGCCGGCAGGCGGCGCCTCAGCGGAGCGGTGGAAATCCTCCCCCACGTTGCCGCCCGGGTGGGGCCTCGGCTGAGCCGGCGATGTCCTCTACCTCGTTGTTGGCGGGGCAGGGCCTCGGTGGAGCCGGCGGTGTCCTCTGCCTCGTTGTTGGCGCCGCGGGGCCTCGGCAGAGCAGGGCCTCATCGACGCCAGCGGAGCGGGGACTCGTCGGAGCCGGCATTGTCCTCTGCCTCGTCCTCGGTCTTGCCAAACAGCGCCTCGCCCGCTTCATCGCCCTCTTTGCTAGCCTCTTTGTAGGCGGCCACAGCCTCCGACACCCGCATGTGGTACCGCCAGCGCTCGAGGCGGCCCTTGCGGGCGGAGCGGTACGAGTCGAGCAGTGCCTCCTGCTCCGCCTGCTCCGCGGCGATCTGCTCCTCCGCCTGCAGGTGCTCCTGGAGGAGATGGTGGTTGTAGGCGGTGTCGGCATGCGCCTCCCGGAACTGCTCCTCACGCATCTGCCTCACCCTATCCATATATTAGGCACGGGCCTCGCCGATGGTCATGGTGCAATGCACTGGCGAGGATGGCGTGGAGGAGGGGGTTGGCGCCGGATCGTTGACTACCATGTTCTCCATTGGGACGTCGTCGTCCTCCGGCTGCCTGCCGGCTAGCCGGTCGGCAGCAATGGCTGCCATCTCCTTGTAGTCCGTCGTCCGCCCGTCTCGAAGAGAGCTGGAGCGCGAGGAGTCCATGGTGCGCAGTAGTGGTGTGGACAGGAGAAAGGGAACGGATGCGGGTGACTGCGGCTATGGCCGGTGCATCAGTGTATATAGCAATGTTGGGCGGGCGTAGGGACGGACATGTGGCGCCGGACTAGCCGCCTTGGCAACCGCGTATCGTTAATGCGGGCGGCAGATGGACGGATGGACGGAACTTGTGTCGTTTGAAGGCGGAGCAATCGCCTGCACCGGGAAGCGGGGCGAGCGGCGTTGACTGCTTCGGGGGGAAAGCGCGCGCATGCGAGGAGATGACTTTACTTGTAGAGGATGACAATGGGGACCCACCAGGTCCGTAGCCTCACGTACGCAAGTGCCTCCTTATTATTTTGCTTCCTCCTGGTTTCCTGACATCACAGTCCCACACCATTGTCAACCTATGTAGTACTCCCTCCGTTCGGAATTTCTTGACGCAAAAATGGATGTATCTAGACGTATTTTAGTTCTAAATACATCCATTTCCGAGACAAGTAATTCCGAACGGAGGGAGTTGTCAATAAACGAGAGAATTGCACAAGAAGCGGCCGACAGCTGGGACCAAGCAGCTCAAGCAGTATTTGTGTTTTTGAGGTGTGAGCACTGCAAAGTTTTTTGATGTTTAGCCCAGATATTCATTTTTCTCCTCTGAACAACAACGAAAACATCGCTGCAGGTATTAACTGGGTGGGCTGTGGCCCGTCTAGCCCAGGCCAGATATCCAGCCCAGATATTAATTTTTTTCAAGCTGAAAATGGCTAGCCCAGCTATACTTTTTTAAGGAATACCCAGGCAAGTTCAAGTTGTTATTCTCCACCCCGCTAGGCTGCAAATCTTTTCTAGGAGGGATGCATTAGGCTTAACAAGAAAATGGGCTTTAAGAAATAATAAATGGGATGTAATTATAAAAACTGGGCAGTAACTATAAAAAATGCACCAAACACGTGATTACTTTATAAAATATTAATTTTTGGATATTGAAAATTTTAATTTCATTAATTTTTGCGAGCGCAATGTTTCATTGGATTTTTACGTAATATAAATTTATATTGAAATTGTATTTAATCTGACTAGAAATTTTGGGATAAAAATATTTCGGATCCCATCAAAATGTGGGAAATTTTATTGAATTCTGTTTTCAACGGTTGGTTGAAATGGGCTGTACTTTTAACAAACTGTAAATGGGAAGTAGTAAATTCCATTAGAATTCAAAAATGTGCTGCACATTCTTACAAATCTCAAATGGGCTATAAGTTCTCTGCCACACACTTCTGGCCTTACTAAGTTGACGCGTCCCCTAAAAAACAGAGTTGACGTGTATGCAAGGCTTTGTCAACTTATAGTCAACACACGGTTCTAGCAGTAGTGCCCGTTAGATATCCATCCAACGGATGTCGTGCTTCTTCTTCAATCTCGGATATTCTAGCTTCACCTGCCCAAAAAATGATCCCTCCCCCTGACATCTAGGGCACACCATTTCAGAAGCTAACCTGTGGGCCTACTAAGTTGACGAACCAAGGGCTTTGTCAACTTAGTCAATATAAACGATTCTAGCTGCAGTGACTGTATGATGTGCATCCAACGCCGTCGTGCTTCTTCAACCTCTGGTCTTCTTGCTCCAGCCGCCCAAAGCAGTGCCGGTCGTGCCGCCTGCTCCTGCCTCCCGTGGCCGGTTGTGCTGCCGCGGAGGCCTCACCGCCCCTACTACTCCCACCGCTGGCCAGGCCATCCCTCCACTCACCCACACCCCCTATTATTCTGCGGCGACGACAGCGTAGCCGAACCATTGAACCCTCGTACTTCTCTCCGCGTGTGCATCCACTGCCGCGGCCTCCCCGGCTCCGCGTCGTCCCCTTCCAAGGCCTCGCTGTCGTCCCCTTCCTAGGCGTCGCCGTCGTCCACCGCCCTGGTGCTCTCGGCGCGGCATGGTCAACGTTGTCACGGAACGACTTCCATCGGATGTGGACTGTACGTGGAGAGGCTGACAGCTAGGTCCACGGCAGCCGCAAGGAAGTGCCTCCTTATTACGTGCAAAATAATTATTCCTCCACCTGATAGCGGGGACCCACCGGACGGGCCACCGTATTTCATGAAAAAATGATTTGCCCCCTGACTGCTGGGACCCACGAGCTACATCTTCGCACGCAAGGAAGTGCGTCTGGGAAAAAAACGATTCGCCCCCCTGACTGCTGGGACCCGCCAGCTACATCTTCGCACGCAAGGAAGTGCGTCCGAAAAAAAAGATTTGCCCCCCGACTGCTGGGACCCACCAGCTACACCTTCGCACGCAAGGAAGTGCGTCTGAACAAAAAAACGATTCACCACCCTGACTGCTGGCACCCAGCAGCTACACCTTCGCACACAAGGAAGTGCGTCCGGGCAAAAAAAACGATTCACCCCCTGACTGCTGGGACCCACCAGCTACATCTTCGCAGGCAAGGAAGTGCCTGACAGTCGGGACCCACCTGGTCGAAGCGTACGTAGCATTGTCATTCTGGTCGCGAACGTGTATGTACATACTGGTCGATGTAGAGGCGCGCATGTGTCGTAGTTGAGGCGCGCACATGTCGTAGTAGAGGCGCGCACATAGCATGTACACGTATGTACAGCGGCTAGGGTGCAAGAAAGAAAATACAGCCATGTATGTGTACATACGGGCGGGGTCTCGAACGCCTACTCGCGCATACGTACGGTGAGGGCTCGTTGACATGGCTAGGTCGGAATGGAGAAACAGCGTCGTCGTCGTGTTCATGGGGAGGCAACGGAATGCATCGTGTTTATGGGGAGGCAACGGAATGCGTCGTGTTCATCGGGAGGCAACAGAACGCATGGGAGCCAACCGGCTGGGTCGGAACGGAATGCGCGGTCGTGTTCACCGGGAGGGCTTGGATGGAACAGGCGATGGAAACGAGGCCTGGCATACCACAAAATGGAGGAAACGGCCTTGTGTTCGACCGGCCACGTTCGAAACGGGATCCTGTTCATCGGGAGGGGTCTGGCGTACCGCAAAAAACGGACGAAACGGACCTCCTACGGTCGAAACGGGGGTCCTGTTGATCAGGAGGGGTGTGGCGTACCGCAAAACGGACGAAACGGACCTCCTACGGTCGAAATGGGGGTCCTGTTGATCGGGAGGGGTGTGGCATATCGCAAAACGGACGAAACGGACCTCCTACGGTCGAAACGGAGGTCCTGTTCATCGGGAGGGGTGTGGCGTACCGCAAAACGGGACTCCACAGGATACTGTTCATCTCCACCGTCGACCTCCTCCAGCCTCCACGGGCTCCTGCTAATCCACCTCCACCGCGCACTACTCCACCGGCTACTGTTCAACCACCCCTCCACTGTCTACCATTCATCCAGCCCTCCACACCACGGGGCCCTGTTCAATCACCCCTCCATGGGCACCCCTCCACCGTCTATTGTTCATCCAGCCATCCACGCCACGGGGTCCTGTTCATCCAGAGGCAACGCCACCGCTCACTATTCATCCAACCCCCCCCCCAACGCTCACTGTTCATCCCAGAGGCAGCATCGATCGGCTTCAGTTAGCAGCAGTAGCAAAGGAATCGCTCGACGGGTTCAGTTAACAGCCATCGATCAATCGCTCGGGTTCAGTAATGCGTAGCCTGCAGTGCAATCGCTCGGGTTTAGTTAGAGCCCAACGCCTCGTTCGGGTTCAGTTAGAGCCAACACCTCGCACACACGCGCGTACGTGTACGAGAGAAACGTGCATCGCTCGGCCCCCAACCTCCCACTGTAACTGGGAACTCCCCGAAATTTTCCTCTCCCTCGCTTCTACCACGGTTTTTTCCGTCATGGACGGCCCAAAGAATGTCATGCAGCTGCGTCTCTGGCTCGCCCAGGACGAAAAGTCCATTTTCTGTCATGATTTTTTGTCATAGAAGTAGGAGCCCACCACATCTATGATGATACCGAGTTTTGTCATAATTATCCTCATAGAAGTGTCATATGTATGACAGAAAAAATTTCGTTCGGCCCAAAATGTCATGGATGTGTCTTCTTTTTTGTCGTGTTAAAATAAGCTTCAAACCTCGCATATTCATATAACCAAGAAAACGTACCTGTAGGATTGATTTATATTGCTGGCTTACATTGCCATAATGTGACGCCCCCGATTCAATCGTACACTAATCATGCACGCAAATGTGTACGATCAAGATCAGGGACTCACGGGAAGATATCACAACACAACTCTAAAACATAAATAAGTCATACAAGCATCATAATACAAGCCAGGGGCCTCAAGGGCTCGAATACAAGTGCTCGATCATAGATGAGTCAGCAGAAGCAACAATATCTGAGTACAGACATAAGTTAAACAAGTTTGCCTTAAGAAGGCTAGCACAAACTGGGAATACAGACCGAACGAGGCGCAGGCCTCCTGCCTGGTATCCTCCTAACTACTCCTGGTCGTCGTCAGCGGGCTGCACGTAGTAGTAGGCACCTCCAGTGTAGTAGTCGTCGTCGCCGAAGGTGGCGTCTGGATCCTGGGCTCCATCGTCTGGTTGCAGCAATCGAGTAGAGGAAAAGGAGAAAAGGGGGAAAAGTCAACCGTGAGTACTCATCCAAAGTACTCGCAAGCAAGGAGCTACACTACATATGCATCGATATATGTGTAAAGGGTTGTATCAGTGGACTGAACTGCAGAATGCCAGAATAAGAGGGGGATAGCTAGTCTTATCGAAGACTACGCTTCTGGTCGCCTCCGTCTTGCAGCATATAGAAGAGAGTAGACTGAAGTCCTCCAAGTAACATCGTATAGCATAATCCTACCTGGCAATCCCCTCCTCGTAGCCCTGTTAGAGAGCGATCACCAGGTTATATCTGGCACTTGGAAGGGTGTGTTTTATTAAGTATCCGGTGCTAGTTGTCATAAGGTCAAGTTACAACTCCGGGTCGTCCTTTTACCGAGGGACACGGCTATTCGAATAGATTAACTTCCCTGCAGGGGTGCACCACATAACCCAACACGCTTGATCCCATTTGGCCGGACACACTTTTCTGGGTCATGCACGGCCGTGTAAGATCAACACGTCGCAGCCCCACCTAGGCACAACAGAGCGGTCAGCATGCCGGTCTAATCCTAAGCGCACAGGGGTCTGGGCCCATCGCCTATAGCACACCTGCACGTTGCGAGCGCGGCCGGTGAGCAGACCTAGCAACCTCCATTACAAAGGAAGTCACGTTACGCAGTCCAACCCGGCGCGCGCCGCTCAGTCGCTGACGTCACGAAGGCTTCGGATAATACCACGACGCCGATTGCCCATATCTTTCCCGCGTAGATGGTTAGTGCGTATAGACCAAATGGCCAGACTCAGATCAAATACCCAGATCTCGTTAAGCGTGTTAAGTATCCGCGAACGCCGACCAGGGCCAGGCCACCTCTCTCCTAGGTGGCCCCAACCTGCCCTGTCGCTCCGACTCAAAGTAACAGTTGGGGGCCGTCAGGAACCCAGGCCCACCACTACCTAGGTGGAACCACCTGCCCCTTCAGCCCCCATCTCCGAACAGTACCACAGGTAATGTAACAGTGTAAAGTATATAGTATATGCCCATGATAACCTCCCGAAGTGATCACGACCCAGTAGTATAGCATGGCAAACGGACAAGAGTGTAGGGCCAATGATGGAACACTAGCATCCTATACTAAGCAATAGGACAGCAGGTGAAGGTAACAACAGTAGTAGCAAGGACAGGCTATGCATCAGAATAGGATTAACGGAAAGCAGTAACATGCTACACTACTCTAATACAAGCAGCATAGAGAAGAGTAGGCGATATCTGGTGATCAAGGGGGGGGCTTGCCTGGTTGCTCAGACAAGGAGGGGTCGTCGGTGACGTAATCGACCACAGGGGCATCAGCATCGTCACGGGGTCTACCGGAAAGAAGTAACGGAGGGGGAACACAATAAATAACACAGCAATCAAATGTAACACAAAGCAAGACGCGGCAATATGCGGTTCTAGGGGTGACCTAACGTAGTGGTAGGTGATACCAGTGAAGGGGGGAAACATCCGGGAAAGTATCCCTGGTGTTTCGCGTTTTCGGACAAATGAGCCGGAGAGGGAAAGTTGCGTGTTTGCTATGCTAGGGATGTGGGGCGAACGAACGGACTGCGTATCCGGATTTGTCTCGTCGTTCTGAGCAACTTTCATGTAGAAAACATTTTCATCCGAGTTACGGATTATTTTCTATGAATTTTCTAAGGTTTAAACAATTTTCTAGAATTATCTTAATTATTTAAAACAACATTATCCCGAACAGTGCGGTGGTGACGTCAGCATAATGTCAAGATGAAGTCAGCAGGTCAACTAACCGATTGGCCAGGTCAAACCTGACATGTGGGGTCACCGGGACCCACATGTCAGCCTCTGTTAGTACTAAACGGAGTTAAAATTAATCTAACTACTCAATTAGATGGTGGGCCCTACTAGTCAGTGGTTACATAGTGTTTTAATTAGCTAATTAACTAATTAACATATTTTCTTTTTAAAATAAAATTCGTTTATTTAGGCGGGACCCACGTGTCATAGACAAAGGGCCTGCCCAATCAGCGTTGACCCTTGTTAAATGGTCAACTAGAGCCCTGGGGCCCGCAGGCAGTGGCACATAGGCGGGGCCCACGGTGCCAGGTCAGCGGCGCCACCGGAGTTGCTCCGGCGGGCCTGCGCACGGCGGCTGAACCCCGGCGATCGCCGGAATCACGCTGTAGTGCCCTGTTTTGCGCGTTCTTGGTCACGTTCGAACGGGCAGGACGCGTCGCGTCGATCTGTGGCATCGGTTGGTGCGGGGGCAACCGGAATCGTGGTCGGCGACGAGGTCCGCGGTGGCGAGTTTTCGGGCGATGACGCAAACGGCGATGTAGCCCACAGTAGTTCAATCTAAAGCTTCGGGCATGCTCTACGCGCGTGCGAGGACAACACACACGGGCCCTTGACCAAAAGGTCACCGGAGACGCGCCGGCGACCAAACGAGGCGGCGGTGGTTCGGGCTTCGTCGGGGTAGTGGCTACGGGCGGCTAGAGAGGGCAGGTGACGGCGCGTTCGATGCAGAAGCTCACCGCGGGAGTGTGGGGTCTAGGCAGAGGGCTCGGGGAGGTCCGGTGGAGCAGCAGGATGAGGAGGACGGTAGCGAACGGCGCGGCGCCGGCGGCGTTCGCCAAGGTCGACGCAGAGGCAGGGGCGTCGCGGCGAGAGGGGCTCCGGGGAGGAGGGCGAGGGGCAGCGCCGAGATGGGCGTCTGCTTCCGAGTGCGGGCGGCACGGTCGCCGGGGTCTGTGCCCCTCGATCTGGATCGGGGGGGCAGAGGGACCGAGAGAGACGTGGGGGCGGAATCGTGGGAGGAGTGGGGTGGATCG
>NC_041389.1:67383641-67420029 GCF_002162155.2 Triticum dicoccoides
GGGTAGGCTGGCCGACTGGGCCGGCCAGTTGGCTAGCTGGGCCAGTTGGCTCAGTTGGCTAGGGGGGGGGTCTCTCTTTCATTTTATTTTCTATTTAAAACTTTGCTATTGTTTCTTTTATTATTTCTCTTTTCTGTTTTAATTCATTTTAAAATATTCAGGCACTTTCTAAAAATATGTTTTCTTTATTATAATTACCCTTGTAATATTCGGCACCCGCCGGACATTTTTGTTTCAACCTTTGAAAATGTTTGTTGTTTGACATATTTAGAATTTAAATTTCGAAATGGTTTCGAATCATCTCGAGGTTAGCAACAGTAACCGAGGTGACATGGCATGATTAGCGTGGGATTACTGTAGCATGATTATCCGGGCGTCACAATTCTCCTCCACTACAAGAAATCTCGTCCCGAGATTTAAGAGGTGTTAGAGGAGGGGAAAGTCTGGTTACGAAATTCTAACGGATCTCCTTGGTCTTTGTTGCTTTTCTCGAAGAGGTCAATCCATTACATTGATGTCTGCATTCCATTGCTTCATGTCATCATTATGAAGTCTTCACCCTTTCTTCGGGGTTCCATCGTTCTTACGAATAGTTAACGGGGCAGATCGGCAACGACAGAATGCTATAAGGGTAATAATCTGGGATTAACCCATGAATGATCATACGAGTACCTCTCGAGTTGAACAAATAAAACACATCGAGAGTAAAGTTCAAAGGTACAATAAGAAGTTTTAAGCAGCCAGGCCATCGTTCAATGCCTAGCCAGAAGATGAAAGGATTTCAGGGCAACGCGAATAAATATTGCGTCTGATACTAGAATAGGTCATCTCTAGGAAGGTGCCTATGGATGCATATGGAGTCAAGCGCGAGGAATAACCTTGGAAACCGGGGTTACAGGAGAGTCAGGTTTTGATCCTGTGGAACTGTGGGTTATGGGCCCACCATGTGGGTTAATAGTAGAAAGGGCGCTAATGGCTCGCACGATCATGTAAGCAAGACATGTCAGAGGATAGCCTGTCAGTTATGTCAGCAACAACATCGGTACCAAGGGCGAGGGACAAAGAGAACCATTTTCCTGCTCGTTGAACGAGGCAGACCAATAGGCAAAGTTCTCGTCCATCGGCGGTTACCGGAAAGTCATCAACAGTAAAAATAGGGTCTTGGTGACAGAACTGTACACCGAGGGGTTTACATAAGTAAGAGAATATTAGTTCTTAGATCATATAGATCACAAGAAAGATTAAACAACAACAACGGAAAGGAAAATTGCGTTAAAACACATATTTCGGGGGTATATCCTTCCCAATGACAAGCAGAGCATGATATCCATGACAGGATATAATGTAGAAAACCCTTTAGGTAAGGGGAGAAAAATTTCATGACATTACCCATACAACGGTGTTTGGATAATTGATAAAGAGAATTTGGCATTGTGCTTCAAATGTTCTTGTTGATGAACGGAGTACCACAGACATGCTTCAGGTAGCATGATATGGTGTTTCAATCAAGGGCCAGACTTTGGATACACAAATGATCCATCAGGAGTAACTTATAAAATAAGTCCTGCAAATTTCCTCCAGGAGGAATGGTTATCCTTGCAAAAGAAATTATAATGATAGGTCATCTAGCCAGGGGGGTGCTAGGCATGACATCATATTACCGGGTCATCAAAGGACCAACAACATAACTCCTGGAAAGTTGTCCCAACCATCATATCTGACCGAGATTCAGATCCGATTGGTGTCATGATACCTCAGACTCAGGATGTCCGAGAAGAAAAGGTGCAACACAAATCGTTTGAAATGACATTGCATGATTCTCGGGAAATGAACTATGGGAGCGGGTTCCTGAAACAATAGTTCATCATTAAACCAAGGAGAGGATGAGGAGGTGGCTGATGGGCTCAGCGACAATTCACCGAGAATCCCAAACGGATGGATCTCCACAATAATGTGAACAAGAAGATGTCACTTGTTGATTGAAATGATATAATGTTGTATGCTCGAGGAAAGACACACACAATTAAACATTGGTTGGAAGGTGCACCCGAAATATGGGCTGGGTTGCACGACCAATGTCAGAATGGTGATTCAATAATCAATAGTCTAAGAATGAACGGCCGACCATTATCTTCAAAGCAATAGGGTTGCTAGAAGGGCAGAATCCAAACAACACCGTTCACTTGTTGGAATCAACATGGGGACCCAGAAAGAATGGTGATGGTTAAAAGTTTCACCATACCAAGAATTCTTAAGAGGTGGTGAAATTTCCCACGACATCTTGTCTTAAAAGGTGGTAATATTCCAAGGTAAAGAAGAACAAATGCTGGATAGTAAGGAGTTCAAGGTATAACACAAAACACGGGCAAGTTTGTGCTGGAAAGAAGGCAAGGAAGTAGTCGATGACATCACAAATCATCGAGGGGCAAGGATGGTAATTCTTATCATGAATTTGATTGTTATTCTGGAATAGCTTAGAAAGTTGATAATGATCACGACACATTTGTCGAGAGATTACCTGAAGATGTAATCGATCCGCGATCACATCAAGTCAAAAGAATGATGAAGCAAGAGGTTATTGGAACCATGGGTACGACACAAACTCGAAACCAAGCTTGTTGTCTGAGGTAGAATGATAAGACAAGGAAATCAACGTAAGCTTAGCTCAGCGTCGAATAATTGTGCTATGGGAAGAAGGACCGGGTAGCACAGTTAAAATTTAACATGGTAATGATATAGCCGATCAGGCTAGGAATGACTTAAAGGATTATTAAACTCATAAGCAACGGAGATTACTTTATTGAATCGGAGTGCAGAATTGATTCACTTATTAATGTCCTTGAGTGTCTATCAACTCAGAACCCGGGAAAAATTGGAATCAATGAGAAATAATACTTAAAGAACTCACAAGAAGTAATATGGTTCTGTGCTATTATCGAGATACCACGGGGTAATACTCAAGGGTAGATCATAATAGAGGTTGGACGGGTATTGCTCTACAGAAGACAAGTGCTTAAACTTGCACGAGAAATGGTATTTAAGGGAGAACATGGTCGGAACCACGATTACAAAAGGCCAGATCCCATATATAAGATGAACTTATACCAAAGGAATAATTAATTTAAGAGAAGCTTTAATGATAAGATCTACATCGTGTCCATGGGCATGAACACAAGTTCAAGGTCGACTCCCTCTTCTCCAATGCATAACCTTTCATTCACTTCTCACTTTCGAGGAAGTTATAGTGTTGAAATTTTATCTGGCAAAAAACCAAGAGTGTATGACTCGTGAAAACTTTCGAGTTCACCCATATTAAGGAAGGCATAAGTTCAGCCCATCAAGGTATCGTGGAAATATATACCACAAGCTTCAATAGTAGATATCACCAGCTCGAAAGCACAGCATGGTTGGCCAAATCAGAGAATAGGATTTACCAACAAAATTATGTATCAGGGAAAGAACTTCCAAAGTGATTGAATATGAGGGATGTTGTCGGATAAAATCCAACAAAGGATCTGATGGTTCTCAAGGGATCTGCTTTGAGCATCAGTACTCAACTAGAGGAAGAAGAATGCAGGAGATCAGATTATAGAAACAACTGACTAAATCAATTGTCAAATGCAAAGGAATTATGATTTTTAAATCAAGGGATCAGAAGCATTGTTCTGATTAGGGATGGATAAGTAGAATAGCCTTAGAAGCACAACCAATCAAGGCATTGATTGGTTAAGAACCAGCTCATGTTTAAAATGACGTCTGAGCCGGGAAGATAATTTAAAAGGATCAACTGATGATCGCGTGCATTCGCACTCATGTTGAATCAAAAGGATCAAAATGACGGTGCCTAAGGATACTAACGAATATTGCCAGACATATGGAAAGCATCCATCATGCAAGCAGACAAGTATTGCAGAGCAATAAGCTACTAAGGATTTTTGGAGGATCGAATAGTATTTCGAAGACCATTGTGAAATACATGAACAACTGGGATGAGCGGATACTCGATAAGTGCGAGAATTATCCGTAGGGATATTCAGGTGTCAAGAACTGCAAGGCAGTAAGCTCAAAGGATTATCGAAACAACGACGAGTGTTTTGGGGTATCTTGTAATAACAAGAACAACTGGGGAAGAATGTAAGAATAATAGCTGTAAGTAGTTATCCTTAAGGGTTTATGTTGGAAGGGGAATTGCAAGAGGTATGGCACAAAGTATCGAGGGAACATCCGAGAGTATTGTCAGAATCTATCGTTGAAGCAATCGATCATCCGTATTAAAGGGCTCTCCGGCAGGAAGTGGTAACGAGAACCTAGAGTTAGATTTTAGCAAAATCATTTAACCCGAATAGAAGAGATGTCAGAGTCCCAGAGTATAGGTCAAGGAGTAAAAGATCCTACTACCACCCGATGGCGACGTGTGCCCGTAAGACACACGGCCAAGTTAGTAAAAGTTTTTGTAATGTCTAGACTCAACTTCGGCCAAAGAGTTGGAAGGGGGATTCCTACAGGCAGTCGGCTCTGATACCAACTTGTGACGCCCCCGATTCAATCGTACACTAATCATGCACGCAAATGTGTACGATCAAGATCAGGGACTCACGGGAAGATATCACAACAATACTCTAAAACATAAATAAGTCATACAATCATCATAATACAAGCCAGGGGCCTCGAGGGCTCGAATACAAGTGCTCGATCATAGACGAGTCAGCGGAAGAAACAATATCTGAGTACAGACATAAGTTAAACAAGTTTGCCTTAAGAAGGCTAGCACAAACTGGGGATACAGATCGAACGAGGCGCAGGCCTCCTTCCTGGGATCCTCCTAACTACTCCTGGTCGTCGTCAGCGGGCTACACGTAGTAGTAGGCACCTCCAGTGTAGTAGTCGTCGTCGCCGAAGGTGGCGTCTGGATCCTGGGCTCCATCGTCTGGTTGCAGCAATCGAGTAGAGGAAAAGGAGAAAAGGGGGAAAAGGCAACCGTGAGTACTCATCCAAAGTACTCGCAAGCAAGGAGCTACACTACATATGCATCGATATATGTGTAAAGGGCTGTATCAGTGGACTGAACTGCAGAATGCCAGAATAAGAGGGGGATAGCTAGTCTTATCGAAGACTACGCTTCTGGTCGCCTCCGTCTTGCAGCATATAGAAGAGAGTAGACTGAAGTCCTCCAAGTAACATCGTATAGCATAATCCTACCCGGCAATCCCCTCCTCGTAGCCCTGTTAGAGAGCGATCACCGGGTTATATCTGGCACTTGGAAGGGTGTGTTTTATTAAGTATCCGGTGCTAGTTGTCATAAGGTCAAGGTACAACTCCGGGTCGTCCTTTTACCGAGGGACACGGCTATTCGAATAGATTAACTTCCCTACAGGGGTGCACCACATAACCCAACACGCTTGATCCCATTTGGCCGGACACACTTTTCTGGGTCATGCCCGGCCATGTAAGATCAACACGTCGCAGCCCCACCTAGGCACAACAGAGCGGTCAGCACGCCGGTCTAATCCTAAGCGCACAGGGGTCTGGGCCCATCGCACATAGCACACCTGCATGTTGCGAGCGCGGCCGGTGAGCAGACCTAGCAACCTCCATTACAAAGGAAGTCACGTTACGCGGTCCAACCCGGCGCGCGCCGCTCAGTCGCTGATGTCACAAAGGCTTCGGCTGATACCACGCCGCCGAGTGCCCATATCTTTCCTGCGTAGATGGTTAGTGCGTATAGACCAAATGGCCAGACTCAGATCAAATACCCAGATCTCGTTAAGCGTGTTAAGTATCCGCGAACGCCGACCAGGGCCAGGCCACCTCTCTCGTAGGTGGCCCCAACCTGCCCTGTCGCTCCGCCTCAAAGTAACAGTCGGGGGCCGTCGGGAACCCAGGCCCACCACTACCTGGGTGGAACCACCTACCCCTTCAGCCCCCATCTCCGAACAGTACCACAGGTAATGTAACAGTGTAAAGTATATAGTATATGCCCGTGATCACCTCCCGAAGTGATCACGGCCCAGTAGTATAGCATGGCAAACGGACAAGAGTGTAGGGCCACTGATGGAACACTAGCATCCTATACTAAGCAATAGGACAACAGGTGAAGGTAACAACAGTAGTAGCAAGGACAGGCTATGCATCAGAATAGGATTAACAGAAAGCAGTAACATGCTACACTACGCTAATGCAAGCAGTATAGAGAAGAGTAGGCGATATCTGGTGATCAAGGGGGGGAGGGCTTGCCTGGTTGCTCAGACAAGGAGGGGTCGTCGGTGACGTAATCGACCACAGGGGCATCAGCATCGTCACGGGGTCTACCGGAAAGAAGTAACAGAGGGGGAACACAATAAATAACAGAGCAATCAAATGTAACACAAAGAAAGACGCGGCAATATGCGGTGCTAGGGGTGACCTAACGTAGTGGTAGGTGATACCAGTGAAGGGGGGAAACATCCGGGAAAGTATCCCCGGTGTTTCGCGTTTTCGGACAAATGAGCCGGAGAGGGAAAGTTGCATGTTTGCTATGCTAGGGATGTGGGGCGAACGAACGGACTGCGTATCCGGATTCGTCTCGTCGTTCTGAGCAACTTTCATGTAGAAAACATTTTCATCCGAGTTACGGATTATTTTCTATGAATTTTCTAAGGTTTAAACAATTTTCTAGAATTATCTTAATTATTTAAAACAACATTATCCAGAACAGTGCGGCGGTGACGTCAGCATAATGTCAAGATGAAGTCAGCAGGTCAACTAACCGATTGGCCAGGTCAAACCTGACATGTGGGGTCACCGGGACCCACATGTCAGCCTCTGTTAGTACTAAACGGAGTTAAAATTAATCTAACTACTCAATTAGATGGTGGGCCCTACTAGTCAGTGGTTAAATAGTGTTTTAACTAGCTTATTAACTAATTAACATATTTTCTTTTTAAAATAAAATTTGTTTATTTAGGCGGGACCCACGTGTCATAGACAAAGGGCCTGCCAATCAGCATTGACCCTTGTTAAATGGTCAACTAGGGCCCTGGGGCCCGCAGGCACTGGCACATAGGCGGGGCCCACGGTGCCAGGTCAGCGGCGCCACCGGAGTTGCTTCAGCGGGCCTGCGCGCGGCGGTTGAACGTCGGCGATCGCCGGAATCACGCTGTAGTGCCCTGTTTTGCGCGTTCTTGGTCACGTTCGAACGGGCAGAATGCGTCGCGTCGATCTGTGGCATCGGTTGGTGCGGGGGCAACCGGAATCGTGGTCGGCGACGAGGTCCGCGGTGGCGAGTTTTCGGGCGACGACGCAAATGGCGATGTAGCCCACAGTAGTTCAATCTAAAGCTTTGGGCATGCTCTACGCGCGTGCGAGGACAACGCACACGGGCCCTTGACCAAAAGGTCACCGGAGACGCGCCGGCGACCAAACGAGGCGGCGGTGGTTCGGGCTTCGTCGGGGTAGTGGCTACGGGCGGCTAGAGAGGGCAGGTGATGGCGCGTTCGACGCAGAAGCTCACCGCGGGAGTGTGGGGTCTAGGCAGAGGGCTCGGGGAGGTCCGGTGGAGCAGCGGGATGAGGAGGACAGTAGCGAACGGCGCGGCGCCGGCGGCGTTCGCCAAGGTCGACGCAGAGGCAGGGGCGTCGCGGTGAGAGGGGCTCCGGGGAGGAGGGCGAGGGGCAGCGCCGGGATGGGCGTCTGCTTCCGAGCGGGGGGCGGCACGGTCGCGGGGGTCTGTGCCCCTCGATCTGGATCGGGGGGGCAGAGGGAGCGAGAGAGACGTGGGGGCGGAATCGTGGGAGGAGTGGTGTGGATCGGGGCTAGGGTTTGTAGGTGGTGGGGGGGATATGCGGGGAGAGATGGGCCAGCCGGGGTGGGATGGCCGACTGGGCCGGCCAGTTGGCTAGCTGGGCCAGTTGGCTCAGTTGGCTAGGGGGGGCTCTCTTTCATTTTATTTTCTATTTAAAACTTTGCTATTGTTTCTTTTATTATTTCTCTTTTCTGTTTTAATTCATTTTAAAATATTCAGGCACTTTCTAAAAATATGTTTTCTTTATTATAATTACCCTTGTAATATTCGGCACCCACCGGACATTTTTGTTTCAACCTTTGAAAATGTTTGTTGTTTGACATATTTAGAATTTAAATTTCGAAACGGTTTCGAATCATCTCGAGGTTAGCAACAGTAACCGAGGTGACATGGCATGATTAGCGTGGGATTACTGTAGCATGATTATCCGGGCGTGACACATACCAAGTGAGGATAACAATCCAATGATTCCAATGGCGCAATCCAAAATATAATGGCGACTTAACGTCCAAAGCCAAGGCGGGTTATCAAACCTCGCATATTCATCCAACACTAAAAATATACCTGGAAAATTGGCTCAATTTCCGTCTTACATCGCCACATCCAATGAGGGTGATAATCCAAGTATTCATAAATGCATAATCCCAATTGCGCAATCCAACGTATACTGGCGACTTAAAGTCCATAGCGAGGGCGGTTTACCAAAACCAAATATTCATACCATTATTGAAAGACATACCTGTAGATTAATACCATGGTGATGCCGTGATAATTATAATCCGAGGCCAGTATCAACCCGGAGTCATGAAGTATCATTATTTTGATTGCTCAAGGAAAAATATCACTACAAAAAAATACACTTCTCAGATGATACGTGTTTGTCACAGTAGATTGCGTTTTTTGTCATGCATGTACATCCATGACAAATTTATGACAGAATCAAGATAGTCATGCCTGTGTTGTCATAGAAGTGTTCCGTGACATTACCAAAATTATCATCACGGAAGTGTCCACTTCCATGACGATAAATCGCGCGTCACAGAAGTGCTTTGTCAAGGGTGACCGACACGTGGCATCCACCGTAACGAAACGCCATTAAGCTATCGGGTCGGGTTTTGGATCCGATAACCCATTAACAGCCCCGACCAATGGGGATTTTCCACGTGTAAAATCATCATTGGCTGGAGGAGACACGTGTCAGGTCCACGTTGGCACAGGTGTCACTCATCCAATGGGTGAGACGCGCCTATGATATGTTGACACGTGGACCGGCCCATCAAGTTTAAATGGGCTGGCCCAACTGAAGGCCCACAAGATTTTGCGGACCATAATGGGCCGGCCCAGCTAAAGGCCCACGAGATTTTGCGGACCATAATGGGCTGGCCCAGCTAAAGGCCCACAAGATTTTGCGGGCCATCATGGGCCGGCCTAGGTAAAGGCCCACAAGATTTTTGTGTGCCATAATGGGCCGGCCCAGGTACAGGCCCACAAGATTCTTGCGGATCATAATGGGCCAACCCAGATAAAGGCCCACGAGATTTCGTCGACATTAATGGGTCGGACCAGCTATAGGCCCACAAGATTTTGAGGGCCCTAGTAAGTCGGCCCATTAACTGGCTGCCATGTTTTGGGCCAAATGCCGGCCCATATTTGATCCAGTCCATTAATGGCCTGCCATGCTCCGGGCCTAATAGTGGCCCATATGAGATCCGGCCCGTTAAATGCCTACCACGTTCTGGGCCAAATTACGACCCAGATCAGGTCCCGCCCTTTAAGAGGCTTTGGGCTCAATTATGGCCCATATCAGATTCGGCCCGTCAACTGGACACTATGCTTTTGGGCCCACTTGCTAAAGGCCCACTTATTAATTCGGCCTGATATTAGTTTTGGCCTGTTAAGGGCCCGTTTAACATTTCGGCCCTACATTAATTTCGGCCTGTTAAAAGCTCGTCATATAGTTGGGCCTAACTACGGCCCAGTTTGCATCTGGCCTGCTCGCAGCCGATATCTGATTGGGCCAAATAAGGACCGAGACAATTTTGCCCTGTTAAAAGCCCGTGATTTGATTCGCACAATCATGGGCCGGGGTTCATTTCGAGTGCTGCGTAACTAGTAGGAATTAAGAACAAACCTACTCTATACAATAAAGAAATTACGGCATAGTAACTAAGAATAAACGTACACTATACAATAAAGGATTTAAGGTATATTACATCCACTAGGCATCGAAGTTCGCCACCAGTGATCATAAAGCGCAATGAAGAAGCAGATTACAAAAACTGGGCACCATTGCAACGTAACAAAATAATACTGAACCGAGACCACTTCCAAGACAGTTCAAGAAAGGTTAGCCTTGCGGGGGAACTGATGTGCAAGCTGCTGAGCAAGGCTGTGAGACCGGCCTACATGTCGGTCATAGCTTCCAGGTGTAGCTGTTTAGCGATGAGGTTCTCATTGGGGTTCTCCGCAATCTTTCTTAGAGATAGGACTTCAAGTCGAAGTTGAGTTGCAGAATGCCTTTCTTCTAGAACTTGGGACTGAAGAAGTCGAACTGGTTCAGACAACGAATCCTGTGAGCTTGTCTGACTGTTAGTCTCAAGTAACTTGAACACTGCATCAAGACAAGACTTTGGGGTTGTCTTGCTATCTTCAAGATGTTTTGCCTTCTTTGCTGCAATATATGTTGGGTTTGTCTCACAGCCTTCAGCAGACTTGTGCATGCCATCTGGCATATTACCCTGAAACAAAGCGGAGAGATGACAAGTTTTGCACGTGTATAAACAAAGATGATAACTGTTCTGTCAATTCTATCCAATTTCAAATTAGAAAATAAAGAGTGTGTTAAAATATCAATAGCATAATTTGGCATTGTTCATAATGCGGGGAGCTTCACCACACTACTGGATTACCATGTCAACATAACAAGCATATAGATTAAGGGCAAAGAAAATCATTGTATCTATTTTGGATAATGTGCATGGCATGTTGTTCATATCATCAGCCACTTCAGTAAGATAAAACATGAGATGACAAGGTGCAAATGTGGGCTGCTTCACCACCCACTGGATTATAGATCCACAAAAACAAGCATATATATAGGGAGTATTAAGTAATGTGCTTGATATGAATAAGGAATTTGGTTTTACAAGTAAAACTTAGAACTTACGGTTCTTACGAACATGCATTTTGGTAGAAATAGCAAACTAAACAGCAGTAAACGATAGGGAGTATGAGCACATTAAACAGCAGTTGAGGATAAAGGCTTTAGAAGGACTGACTTACATTAACAGTTAACGGAGGCTTTATAATGCCCTTCTCCATGTCAATGGAAGGATAACTCAAGAATTTCCGCACAGAATCTTCTTCATAAGCATTTCCTGTACTCTACATTTTGTAGAGAGTAATTATAGATATGATAATACTGGAAGGGATAGAGGATAATGAAGATAAGATGCAGATTGATGCTACATAATCAACTACCAATCCCTGGAAGTACAAGCGTTACAGGACAAAATGTACTGACAAGAGCAATGGGCTACACTTCTGCACTGGCATTGTCTGTGTATTCTACTTGTTGGTAAGATTAAATATAGATCTGATCTTTTTAGTAAATGGTGGGCGAGGGAGATAAGATGCAGAATGCTACAAAATGAACCAATCCCTCTTCCCATAATACAAGAGTGTTTTGAACACTGGTGTACTGTACAAAACGTTCTTATATTATGGGACGGAGGGAGTAGCTGTTAATGTAAGTACAGTGATAGACCACGTTCATTCCTTACAAGAGGAGTATAGAGCTAAACCTCTTCAAAAGCATTGGGTTGATTATAAATTTATGTAAGAGTCCATACGGATATTATAATGTCCACCAAATGGACGATTACGAGGCTAACATGTGCAGTGATGCTACATAATCAAACAGCTATGGAAGTAAGTATGGTCATACAGGGCAAGAGGTACTCGCAAGAGGAATGCAGTGTGCAGTATAGTTGCGAGATTCCGTGGTCCCTTGAGAACGAATGTTCTTCTGCTAACATTTTTCGTACAAGTGAGACATTAAGGCAAATGCAGAAATGTAGTTCAAATTATGATGTGATATCATAGACAGTACCTTACGCTGCAGCCGAGACCAATGTGTAACAAGATTATTCCAGTCACCGTCGGATAAATGTAGCACCGGAGACTTTACAGAAATTTCGTTCAAAGGCTTGCCATCGAAGTGCCCTTGTCTCGAGTAGGAATGATACTTCATCAACGAGTGCTTTAAAAGCGCAACCAACCCTTGCTCGTCATCACAATCCAGTTTGCTCCTCGCCTATTTAAAAGAATGAAATCTTGTGTCTTCTGTCAGCAGAAACATATGCAGTAATGACCATGAACAACATTAGTACATTACTTACGCGTAAGTTGCGGAGGAAGACTGGAAATTGTTCTGTGTCTGCGGTATAATCTTTCCATGAAGTAAAGATGCGCACAAAGTTCCTGACAACAACATAAGCTTCGCCTTCTAAACTGGGAAGAAATGGAACAGGGGTCCTATTTGCTGCAATTCGGGCTCTCTCTGGTTCGAAAAGGGATTTGGCAACTGGATTTGGTGTACTCTTTGCTGGAATGGGAGTTTTGCGTCATACAACTGGTGCTATGTCAACTGGCATAATCATACTGTTTGCTGCAGTTGGGGTCTGCTGAGTTGGGGCATCAGAAATGACCAGTGTAGTAGGGCTAGAGTCTGCTAGAGTTGGGGTATATTGTGGGTCAGGTGATATTGCAACTACAACTAATGGGCTATTTGATTTATCAGGTGCCACTACCTTTTCCAAATACTTTGCTTGTGCTCCTCCACAATCAGCAATCGCCCTCTTCCTTTTGAACGTCTGATACACAAGAATAACATTTGAATGGATAAATATGGTATGATGAAAGATGGAATATGTACTGAAAATGGATAGGCAGGGCGTATTCACATACACGATGTGTACACTAAGCTAATGGCAGTTCAAAAAAGTAGAAGCAATGCAAAGCATCAGTTGCAAGATATGTGCGAGCAATGTAACCTTGGAAAGTTAGAGCAAGTACCTTGATGGGTGAATAAGATAGGGCATCTTCCTCTGACTCCTCCACTAGGGAGCTACATTGACTTAGGTCTCCCTCTAGCTCAGAATCACTGTTAGGATCATATTCTGAGCATGAATTTGTAGGTGGAGAGCGTCTGCATTGCATTGCATCCAGACTTGATTTCAGTCCCTTAATGCCAAGTTTGACAGCCATGCTTCTGCTTTATTCTTTTCATGCGTGCAAGCTCATAATCATTATGATGCTGTTCAGAATCTGAGATTCATGAAAACATAAAAAGTAGTCAGATTATCTATGGAATGCATTGCGGATTCAACTCAGAGAGTGTCTCCATATAAACCCCTACATACGAAAAGTTCACCTCCCCAACCGTGCTGACCAGACCACACACAGAAATAAAAACTCCTTATGTCTCTATAACAGGCAGGCACACATTTCAAAACTGAAGTAGGAACATTAGAACCATATGAAATTCGTATTTGAACAAATAAAATAAGCAATTATGAGTGGAGTAATGTTTAGCTTCAAGGGTGGAGTGTTGGTAGAGCGACACAAAGCAAGTAGGCAGATTGTATTCCATGTAAAAGATCGAAACCTATGTAAAAGCTGGAAATGACACTTTCTTTCTATACAATGCAGTGTTTGTTACCCACACATGATGGAAGAGATCACATAGAGAAATACTATTCACTCATGTCTACGGTTCCAGTATTTAGAAATAGGGTGGTCCACCCTAAAAGAATATTGACAACAAATATGACAAGGC
This sequence comes from Triticum dicoccoides, assembly GCF_002162155.2. Lineage (NCBI taxonomy): Eukaryota > Viridiplantae > Streptophyta > Magnoliopsida > Poales > Poaceae > Triticum > Triticum dicoccoides. Next base: position 67,397,261 of record NC_041389.1, read on the forward strand.
AAGCATAGATGTAGTGAATCAATCATTTACTTGTGAGCTTACTAGGACAAGTATGCAGAAATGTAACTCCAGTAAGAGACAGTCCAAAATCTGAATGAAGAAGTTTGTCTAGCACTTATTGTTTGCAACTAATCAATGTGAATAATTGGATATTATATCGAATGAGTAAGAAAGACAAGTAAATTGTCAACAAACATGGCTTGCAGTAGTAATCTGGGTCAATGTCACTACAACCAACAATCCAAAATGACTAGTTTCTGTTATGAGGGCCGGAATTTTGAAAACCTATGAACTTTGGAGGTACTAAAGATTACCGAAATACATCTGAACCATTAAGTGTAGGTAGCAATGAGCACACAACAAACCCTAATTACAGTCCTGCCTAATGAGTAATGAATAAATTAAAAAATGGGTGATGAGGAGTGGCTGCTGAGTGTTGAGGACGTATCTCAGGATAAATCAGGTTGGCTTGGTGGGTGCTGCACGCCTGAGCCCTGAATGAACTGGGAAGGTAGGCACGGCGGCGCGCCCAGGCAGCGGTGACGTTGTTGGGCGACCGGCTCCTGGCCTCCTGTTAGTCCGGCGTCTCCTCCTAGAGTCATGCCGTCCGGGGACGGCAAGTCGCCGGCGAGGCAGGCGGCTGGGGGCGAGTAGAGATCGGAAGCGCGCAGCAGAACAGAGGGGAATCGGGGCCTGGGACGACCCAAATCCTAGGGTGGGCAGGCCCACCGTGGGCACCCTGTAGAGATACACACCCGAGCGGCGAACATGCATTTTCGAAACTAATTTAGGAACATTTAGCTGACCAATTACACACCCAAGTTAAAATCTATTTTCTGGTTGAGATCAAAAAGTTGAGGAGATATGAAGTACCACCTCTCTTGCGGCGCCGTGTAGGCATCGGGGGTGCGTGGCTGTCGGTGGCGTTGAAGCAGATCTGCGACGGTAGACGGGTGCATCGGGGGATAAGTCTCATTGTGGTGGAAGAGAAAGTCGTGTGAGCGGCCCCGACAAAGAGGACGACGGCGCGGATGAAGCGAGAGGACGCGATGCAAGGCTAGTTGTCCGTTGCCGTGGATGAGAAACGTCCATCTCTAGCAGTGGACGATGCAGTATTGGTAGGTGCTCCGGCATGGTGGAGGACGGTGGCGATGGATGTGGTGGAGGACGGCGGCGATGGATGGGGTGGTGGATGGAGGCTGGTGTGGGGATGGGGTGTTCTAGCGCGGACAGTGCATGAATGGGAAAATGGAGGGAGAGGTACGGGGAACCATGTTTTTGGGACGCGCCTGTCTGATATATGGGAAAGTTACAAAATTTGCCCCCGTTTAAAATTTGGACATCTCGTCGGTTGGGGATAGGACGGTAATCTCGCATCTCCCAAATATTTGCCGGTAACTATTTCGGGCGAGGAGAGGGTGTATTGCCGCCCACGGTTGGCGCCCGCGGTGTATGAACGGGGCTTACAGGTAGGGCGGTTGTGTCACGTCTGATGGAAGTTACACATCTGCCCCTATTTAAAAATATTAGCCTACATCAATTTCGGACGAGAGTTTGTTTTGCCGCCCACCGTGTATGAATGGGGAATGGAGGGAGAAACAGAGGTCTTTCGGACACGCTTGAATCAAATGAGTTTTGCCGCCCATGTTTGACGCCCACCGTGTTGGAATGGGCTCAGAGGCGGTCGTGTCACGTCTAATTGAAGTTACTAACCCACCCCTATTTAGAGCAGTGGAAATCGGGCCGATGGATTGTCCGTGTAATGGGTAGACAGTAATTTCCATCTCCCAAACACTTGGCATCGGGCAGCCGACATGGGAGTGGACATTTTGCTGCTTCTTTACAATTTTGGGACAATAAGCATCCACGTTTACCTGGGAAACTAAATTCGAATCCATTTTGTATTCCTATATGAATCTTTATAAATCAATGTGCTTTTATATATCTTCAAAAGGACGACAAAGATGTATTCCATTGTCATATATGAATATGGTTTACAAATGCCGATACTCAAATTCAGAAACTAGAATCCAGTTTAAGGTGAATTCGAATATTTGGAACACTTCATGTCCAACTCAAATGTCACAGGCAGCATAATGTTTACTCCCATTTAGATATGTACACAAGTGATGTATCAAGATTCAAATACCGAGTCAATCAACCAAGAATGTACAGAACTAACAGACATATAAACACTTATAGAGTATATGGATCAATAATATCAACTAACATACATAAGCCAGGCCGCTGTACTTTTTTTTTGGCTACAACAACATCCTTTTTTTAGCCAGCATCTTGGCCCTTTCCGATGCGTGCCACTTATGGTCCATCTATACTACTATTGTTGAATGCACATTCAGCCTGATTGGCAAATTTGTAGGTCTGGCACAGCAATCCAAATGAAATGTCTCCGAGCTTATCAATTAATACAGACTCATGCTCAAATAAAATTACAAACCAAAAAACAAAAAAACAATTATTACATGATCTCTAAAACAAATAGTTTGATTGATTATATGAATAGACAACACAAAGGTTATTCAATTATGGAAAGAACATTTCACCTATGATTTACCAAGTAGGAATATAATTTCCTTTTTTCCTTCAGGACCTTAACAATCTGGTCAGTATCAGCTTGCTTCATTTTGAAATCCACCAAATATTTAATGGTTGTCTTGAGTACTGCTTGTGATTGTGTTGTTTGCTTCCTCAACATGTCAACTTCATCTCTAAGTTCAGAAGAAGAATCTCTTTCTACCACTAGTTTAGCCTCTAGAGCATCAGCAGTTGGCAATTCACAATGCACGATTGGGCTGGTGCCACTGCTGTGGGATGATGCAACGTCCATGGGGACCTCGCTCTTTGATCTTGGGCTAACCTGTTTTGCTATTAAAGTTCCGATTGGATTCAGAAGAGTTTAAGTTAGCAAAACATCTCAACTGGGAGTTATAACAACAAACCAGTTAAACAAACAAGGAATTAAAGACTTCCAATTGGATGCTGAAAAGTAGTTATTAACATCATTGTAACCCACAGTTGCAGCAACAAAGCAGTTAAACAAACAAGTAGATATTTAAGTTAAGACAAACAGGTAGTAAGTATCAAACACATAGATAGGCGCAGTCTACAATATGATTAACAGGCTGTGCCATTATGTAATCAGTAGCAAACTAAATTAATCCAAGCAACGTAATTGAACGATTTTGCAATAAGTGGCTAACTAAAATTCCGAGAAGCAGGTAACTGAACTTACGCTAGTTCTTTGTACAGGCACACTGCAACTTCTTTTTCGCTTACAAGGTTGTACGAAGGAGTCCATGGCATCAATTGCTTGGATACGCAGTCCCAATACTTCTTTCTTCCCACACTCGATGGGTAAGTCGAATGGTTAATCTGGTAAGATGGTGCGTCCTTGATATGTTATATGAGGATGTGTAGTCAGACTAGTTGTAGCCAAACACATCACACTGGCTTTTACTGTATATTTCATGCGATTACTTTTGGCATATCGAGATCTAAGCAATCTACAATAGGATGAAAAGACTGGCATCCTTCACATTATTGGCGAACTCAGTTCATAGAAACAAGCAATTCAACCATTATGTGGGTAAATAAAAAGCGCCACTGGAATATTTTTCACTATCCAATCATACTCGCAAAAAGGGGCGACGCCACCATAGGGGCTGGTATGGGCGGCCGCCTCAGGTGGCTGGAAAGTGTGCACCTAGTTTGAGTCATCCAGGTTGGCCCATGCTAGTTTTGTCCGTCCCAATGCACGAGCAGGCAATGTAAAAAATGAAGAAAAATGTTTCAATTTGATGGGCTAATAACATAAGTGCAAGGCAGGCCCTATAGCAGGCACGCGGCCCAAACAAGCGCCTCCCATATCGATCGAAAGTGGGAAAAATCCCAATTCATTCGCTCCAGCCTCCAGTCTGGTTTGCTCCTAACCTAGCCTCCGCTGGATAGACCGACATACCACTTCCTCGCGCCCTCGTTGGCGGACGATCGCCGGGCTTCAAGCAAACGGAAGGACAAGAAGATGAAGATCCAACCCTGGGTGTAGCCTGCATGGGAGGTAGCGGCGGCAACACGGGCATGGCATCGAGCTTGCACAAACGGACTGTTGCAGCTTGCAAGAGTAGCATGTGCGACGAGCAGGTACATCACATCCCTGATTATATCTAATTCAACTCTTCAATTTCTGGCCAATAGTTAAACCTGACGGTGTTGTAAAACTGCTTGTATGTAGGGAATCTATGAGAAAATGAAACCAATTTCTACTTATTTTATAACTCCTCCAATCAATACTGAACTGACTAAATCTGATGTATCTAATCAAGTTTCCGGTGCGAACATACAAGCTCATGTTGTTTTTGAGCCTGAAGTGTCTAATGAATAGACTACTAATGAAGGATTTGATGCAAACATTTTACATGCTCTTGGTGATGAACATATAGTGTCTAATGAGGGATCTAATGCAAGCATTTTGCAAGCTCATTAAAGGATTTAGAGTCTAATGATGATCTACTATGTTGGGAGAGAAAGAGATTTGCAGGCATTGATGACAAGCGAATTATAGTGCATTTTCATAGCTTGAGGAAACGTCGAGGCCATCTACCAGAAAGTCCCTGTATGATGACAACATAGCATAAATACTTTTCTAATCTGTTGTTCGAAACTATTGGCATACTTGTGCAGGATAGATATATTGTTATGTAGTTTGCGCACTGGTTATACGTGCAATTACACTTTGATATTTTCAGCCAGAGAACGAATAATTCAAGCAGGTACAGACCATGTTTGTAGTCCTCGTACACCATGTTGCATTTTGTGTTTTTTGGTGCTTGCGTCATTTAGTGTTTATAATTTGATCTACTTTGGATCATTAGCTGGTTTTCAAAGTGCAAGTAGCTTCACATTTCTCAAGTTATGTTGATTTCCGGAGTGCAAGTGCCTTCGTATTTTTTAAGTTAAATGTTCGCCCCTGGTAACTTGAATTTGTGGATCAGCCACTGCACACAAATCATACACGAATGCCAGTACAAATTAAATGAAATGCAGGGATTTACGCTAGCTCATTGTACAGGCTCACTGCAGCTCTGCTTGCGCTTGGGATGTTCCATGTATAAGTCCATGTTACCACTTGCTTGGATGTGCAGGCCTTGTGCCCCTTGCATCCCCCTCTGCATTTTTGACACGGCGAATGGTTGATCAAATAAGAGGAATCGACCTTGATGTTGTACTGGAGGACAGATACTTACAAGGTCATACAGGTGTGCAGGATGTGTACCAGATCCCGTAGCGCCGTCATGCTTCGCTAAAATATGGATTTGCTTGTTTCAGATGATATCTCCAGAAGAAATAAGAGTTAAAGTCAGAGTTGCATAGGCGTGTAAAGCTAAGAGAACAATGAAAGGATATCCGAACATCGTCGGAACAGTGCACAAGGGAGTGATGTGTGGATACCTAGTTTGGGCCGGCGTTTGGGTATGCTCACCTAACTAGAGTGCGGGTCACTTCGGAGCCATTGAGGGTGATGCGCTGGCGTTGGCTGGCCGCGCACGGATGCAGATCTTGAGTGGCAGCGGAGCGCTATGATGCGGTGGACGAGACCGTTGGCGAAGCCCCAACGGCCTCGGGGGGCAGAGGTGCGACGATGTGCTCGGTGAAGTAGCCCCGGTGAGCTGGGAGACGGCGTCGGTGAAGCACAGCTGATGCGGTGGAACACGGTGTCTGTGAGGCACGTCGGTTGCGGCGGCCGATGTTGTCGGTGGACCACTCGGTGTGTTGGACGAGGGCGTAGATGAGCTAGCTCCGGTGCGGTGGTGAAGCGCGACCGTCGTCTTCGTCGTTGTTGTCCGGCACAGAGGTGTGGAACGGTGGGGAAAGAGACGAGACGAGGGGCGATTCGAGGGTTGGCGGCGAATTAGGGATATGAGCAATCTGGGCGCGGAAGGGGACGATGGAGAAGAGAGATTTGGCAAGGCTGGAATTGGGGCCGCTAAATATTTCAATCCGAAACGTGGAAGCACGAACTTATATTGTCGTCATCCTTTTTTTGGGGGGAGGGGGTGGGTGGCTGGGTGCTACGCGTCCGTGCGACACACGCGACCACCCCGACAGGACTATGCTTCGATGCCTTAGGGCACCTGCCTTTGTGTCCATGACATGTGGGCCCAACAGGTGGCTGGCCCACATGTTAGTGACCCAAAGGCATTTGCCTTTAAGGCACCAAAGCAGCGTCCACCCGACACGACCCTGGTCTGCCTGGTGTGCCTACATTTGAGAATGCAGACGAATCTTCTTTCATTTGCAAAGGAATCTGTATGTATTACCACACTACTAGAAAACCTATTATTGACGACCATGACGGAAAACTTTCGGTCGTTAAAATCTGAGCAAGCCTCCCCGTGAGAAAATCACACCACCAAATTACCTTTAACTACCACTAATTTGTCCGTCGCTAGCCAAACCATAAGTGTGGTTGTTTTTTGTTCCGATCTCCTCTGGTGTCTAGTTTAATTAACAAAAAACTTGGCGCAAACTGTTAGGATAACCCTACCCAATGTAAAAATAGATCTGTTATGCGCCAAGTTTCATTTGCAAAAGTGGGATCCTTTTCCAGGAGCCGAAGCTGCCGCGACGCCTGCTGTCTGCCGGCACCGGTGGTGCCATCTTCGTCAGACTTGGAGGATTTAGACCACCATCTTTGGATGCATTCGCGGTAGCGCGGCCGCATTTCGTACTGAGTCTGCAAGGCCTTGGAGGAGGCTCAAATGCGTGGATGCTTGTGGCTGGGCGCACAATCCATGGCCAATTCCAAATTACACACGTGAGTTTTGTCTTTTTTGTTCTTGTTGGCCAACTGAAAATAGTCACAATCCGAGATTTCTATTTTATATTAGAGCTTGTACCTGTGTTGTTAAATCTGCAGGCTCATCAGCCAAGCCATCCTTTTGGATTTTGGTAGACACAACGGAGTATATTCGGTCACATTGCCCGTAGCCAAAACAAGTACTCGAAGAAACGGTCAATGCTGTGGTGCAAGAAGTGTGAGAACTTCAGTTTCTTATAGCTGGTAGATCTCCACGTGATAGCTCTGATGAAATCTAGCATGATCAAGTAAGTTGGTCTCATACATTGTTTTTCTATGCTCTTATACTTCGTGCCAATTTATTTACACAGACTGACTTCAATAAATTACTCATTGTAGGACTGATGGTGCACAGTAATATAGGAGCATCAAGAGGCATTGTTATGGCTGATGAAGGATGATCCATTCAAACAACAATGGTGTCCCTCAATTGAAGACTAATAAATATAATGTTTTCTAGTTGTCTCGCTTCCCAGTTAGATATGAGCAAGTACGTGGTCATACAAGGAGTGCTTTATAATTCCAGAATTATATGTCAGAATTTTGTTAACTTATACGATTTCTATTAATGAAAGAGGCTATGATCTTTTTCAATTCACATTGTTGTGTTTTCATATTAATGTGGATGTTAATATTCAAATGTTGGATGGTGCATAATTTGATCATTGAACGGAAAGTTATACTAAATATAAGTGGTTCTGACGAATATCAAAATGGTGAAGGGAGAGGTCGCTAAAACAATAAGGTGGTTGTTACTAATATGTTGGTCATCATTAGAATGTTATTAGCGATGACAATTGTGGTCGTTATTTCCTCAGGATCGACGACGACACATCATCCCGTCGTTATAAAAATAACGGCCACAAAAGGTATGTGGTCGTTATACTTTTAACGACGGAGCCTACTACGACCAGCATATTGTGGTCGTTATTGACCTTTCACGACCACAATCCAACCTTTAACGACCACATATACCATCATTAAAAACCGTTTTCCTAGTAGTGGGCCATGCCCATGTTTTCCTTGCAATAATTAGTCATTCGAAATGAGATACTCCATCCGTTCACTTTTGTAAGTCGTTTCAGACAACTTAAAATGAACTGTTTTGCACATTGTCTGAAATGTCTTCAAGGTCTTATAAAAGTGAACAGAGGGAGTACTATAAATTAATTAATGAGGAGTTATTTGAAAAAACAATCGAAACGGTACCCACGCTAACGTGGATTAGAGTGTGTGTCACGTAGTTAGTTATTTGAATTAGAGTGTGTGTCACGTAGCGATCTCCAATTCTAACGTGGATTTCGCATTTCACTGTATCCATGCTACTTTTTTAATACAAATTCATATGTATATAATGAACATCATGGTAGTGAGAAAACTTTTGGATGGATTCAAACATATGACCTACAAAATAGCACAACAAACTGAGTCAATGTTAACTTTTTGAAACTTAGTATGGCACGAATTCGAAATAATTACCCGTATGCCTGGTCCTCGGTTCAAATCTTACAATGTACACCGAATTGAAACATCAATATTTTTAGACCCCCCCCCCCGCACAAACGCTACATACTTCCTATATCGGTCAATCTTCCTCTCCTAACCACCTTAGGAAGCTATCGGTTTCCAACACACGTTCATTCTTTCTCTCCATGTTTCGATCTCTAAGTCTCTCAACTACACAAACCCTTTTTCCACTCTGTTACCAAATGTATTTACCTCACACACCCGCCATTGCACCCCATGCCGAGCTCTCTCTCTCTCCCCCCTCTCCCTCTCACCCTCTCACGCTAAATACATGCATTACCTATCTAGCCCCCCCAACCTCTCGTGCGCATGCACGCACGTTGTATATCTAGGTCACTCCTTCGAGACTATCTCACTATTTCTTCCGCACGGCGGGCCACACTCACTCAATCTCGCTCTCTTTAGCTCGGTCTCGTTTAACCTCGTTTTCTTTCACACAGAAATGATATATCTCCCTGTTCGGGCCTCGATCGACACACTCTATACTCTCTCATGCAGATTGTCTATCTAGGTCAGTCCATCCAAGCCGCCGCCACTCTTTCGACCTCATGGTGGGCCACGCTCACTCAATCTCTCTCTCTCTCTCTCTCTCTCTCTCTCTCTCTCTCTCTCTCTCTCTCTGTCTCTCTGTATGTCTCGATTGACCTCGCTCTTTTCGGACAAAAATGATATATCACCATGTTTGAGCCCAATTCGACCTATTCACATTGTATACTCTCTCAAGCACATCGTCTATCTAGGTCACTCTCTCCAACCCATCTCACTCTTTCGATCGCACGGCGACCCTATGTGATCTGTTGACCTTGCTTCCTCCCATGCACAAAATATATCTACACGCCTGTGACTTGATCATCTCTCAAGCTCTATCTTACATCCCTCACCCTTGCCAAAAAACTCAATCGGACAATATCTCTCCAGAGCATATATATATTTGTTCAATGAATGTTGGACCACACTCACTTTGTCTCTCTATCTATATGTCTCTCGATTGACCTTGCTTTCTCACACCATATCTTCCACGCGTTGAAGCTACTACCTCTCCATCCCTCGCAAAGCCGGAGCTATTTACATTGCGAGGGGCACTCCAACCTTGGATTAATTTGTTTAGGCATTTATTCCGGTCGGTTTAGATTATATTTCCGTAGCATTCGGCTCACAACTACTCCAAACACCGTTGCAACCCACGCAACTCCCCTAGTTGATTTCCCTCTGGCTCGATCATCGCTCTCTCGCACGTCCTTTCTCGCCTTCAACGTCGCACCATGGTATTATTGAAAAAACTATGTTGTCCTCTTTAATTATTATAAATAAGCTACGAAACTACACACCGATAGTCCACTTGGAATGGAACAAATTTCGACCCACAAATTAAAGTGCTACAAACTACACACCGAGGGGCCCACATGTCATGAAACAAATTTGGACCCATATACAAATTAAAAAATAAAGGACGAGCATCGAACATGCGACCGGGCCTTCAAGCCGCACGTCAATAGGCAACATGCATAGGATAGCAATGTTTGTTGTACCCCCTTTGTTCACATAATGTTTTTATATTACCACAGCCTAATTAATGGATAATATGTAATACTATTTTTAGTACTATTCGCCTTCACTTACTGGTGGGTTCCATGTGTGCTCTCTCTCTCTCCTCCCCTTCTGCGTTTAGACGCACGAACAAACAGGAAGAACTCGCGGGCGATGTTGCTGTTGACCATATCTGGATGCGTTCACAAGTCACAGCACCAGTTTCACGTACTAGCAGCAGTAGTCAGTGTGTACATGCAATGCACGTTAATTTGGAAGTATATTAAGTGCATGCGGATATTAACTACTAGGATATTATTTGCGTGTTGTCATGTGATTAGCACTATTTTTGGCATGAAATTAACTGCACGCTAAACGTGTTGAGCGCTCGACATTGAAGCAGTCTAGGTCATTGGATGACAAGGAATACATGTGGCTTGATGACGTTTTATATTTAATTTGATACGGCTCTAGCAGAACATTCAATCGATCAAAACATACATTCCGTTCAGTCTGACTCCGACCTTAAATTATACGACGATCAATATAAACTAAACGGAATGATAAATGTTCGGATTTTTAGCATGGCAATCCGAACGTTTTTCATGGCAAATTTAGATTACGCGGTGGCGGAGGGGGCGTCTCGCGGTGGGAAGCGGCTCCTCTGCCGTGCTCTATGTGTCGTCGGGCCACTGACCGACGGCAACGGCGGCGTCTTGCGCCGTTGTTGGCATACTCCTGGACATTGGCCTAGCTTCAAGGAAGGCCAAAATGTTCTGGACTTCGGAGCGAGTCAACTGGGGGGAGGAGGCGACTGGCGTTGGTGCAAGGAAGCGATCGACGGCGGCCATCCATGCCGCTGAGGGGGGCACGAGCACCCGCGCGGAGACAGGCGCTGTCAACGGCGCGGCGGAGACATTCGTGTGCACGGGCACCGGCACGGGCGCACACATCAGTGCACGCGCAAGCGCATGCGCTGGCACATGCACGGGGACCGGCACGGGTGTGCGCGTCAGTGCATGCACAGGCGCATGCGCTGGCAGGTGCACGGGCGCGTGAAAGTCGACGGGGACCTCGTGGAACCCCGTGGAATCAAGCTCGACGACAATGTGCGGCTCCCAGCCCATCAATGCCACGGGGATGGGTGCTGGCGCAGTCGGGGCAACGGGACCCGGAACAGGAGCGGGGACAGGCACGGCGTGTTCCCGCAAGGCTAGTTCAAGCTCGTCCCAAAGCGCCTTATGTTCTTGAGACTCCGCCTGGGTGTCTTCCTCAGGAAACTGGAACACTAAGGGCAGACAATCGTGATGCGGCACAGCGTACATTTAGGTCAGGCTAGTTGGAGGTAGACGATAGGAGAATCGGGGAGGAAGAGAGAGGATTGTAGTGATACGGGGTAGTGCGGGGTTGATTTTAAACTGCGGCGCCAGCGACATTAAAAGTGGGAGCAGTTGCGACGACGGTGGGCGGCGGAGCCTGGTCAAAGGGCTCGCCTCCTGGTGAGCCTGCACAGCGGTCTGCTTGCACGCCTCCCTGACAGCAGGCGCAGCGGTCTGCTCACACGCCTCCCGTTGACTCACACGCTTGCTCGGACAGCACCTGCCGATGAGAAGCGGGGACTCGTGGCGGCACGTAAATGCCCACGGTTTCAATAGTGAAAGCGTTAGCCTTAACGTGACAGGTGTTTGTTCCAAAATACCTTTGCTCTTCATTTGTGCAACTTGTCATAAGCAGCTTGTCTCAAATTGAAGAAAACTTACGAAGTAATATTTGTGCCATATCACGTGACCATGCTTAGTTTCAAGAATTTATGCTCACTTTTGGATTTTCTGAAATTTAAGATCCAGGATTCGAAACAATATCATAACCTGCATCATGCAATAAATTTTCAAGCCGTACATCTGTCCTGTTGTATTTCTTAAGAAAGGATTTGGTCAAACATTTTGCTTAGTTAGACTTCAGACAAGTTTTATATGTAGAGTAAAAGGATAATCCCTCTGTACGAGTGCATTGCTTGATATATTAACTCAAGTACTAGGCACGAACAAACTGGCTCAATTTTGTGCTCATCCTGGTGTAGTAGTAGTAGTACTAGGAAAGGCAGTTGATGGGTGACTGAGGGAGTCCTAGATTAGGGGGTGTTCGGGTTGCCAGACTATACCTTCGCCGGACTCCAGGACTATGAAGATACAAGATTGAAGACTTCGTCCCGTGTCCGGAAGGATCTTTCCTTGGCGTGGAAGGCAAGCTAGGCGATGCGGATATTCAAGATCTCCTACCATTGTAACCGACTCTGTGTAACCCTAATCCTATCCGGTGTCTGTATAAACTGAAGGGTTCTGGTCCGTAGGACAACCATACAACGTCATACACAATCATACCATAGGCTAGCTTCTAGGGTTTAGCCTCCCTGATCTCGTAGTAGATCTACTCTTGTACTACCCATATCATCAATATTAATCAAGCAGGAGTAGGGTTTTACCTCCATCGAGAGGGCCCGAACCTGGGTAAAATAAAGTGTCCCTTGTCTCCTGTTACCATCCGACCTTGACGCACAGTTCGGGGCCCCCTACCCGAGATCCGCCGGTTTTGACACCGACATTGGTGCTTTCATTGAGAGTTCCCCCGTGTTGTCGCCTTCAGGCCCGATGGCTCCTTTGATCATCAACAACGATGAGGTCTGGGGTGAGAATTTTCTCCCCGGACAGATCTTCGTCTTCGGCGGCTTCGCTCTGCGGGCCACTTCGCTTGGTCATCTGGAGCAGATCGAAAGCTACGCCCCTGGCCATCATGTCAGGTTTGGAAGCTTAAACTGCACGGCTGATATCCGCGGAGACTTGATCTTCGACGGATTCGAGCCAGAGCCAAGCGCGCCGCACTATCTCGAGGGGCGCGATCTAGCTCTGCCTCCGAACAGTGACCTACAGGCCGCACACGCACCGGTTCTGATCCTTGATTCGGAACCTGCTCCGCAAATCGAGGATGATCGGTTGGACGTCACCTCGAGGGATGCAATCTCAAAGGCGATCGAGCTGAATGCTAGCCCTGCACTCCGCACGGCCCATGACTCCGAGGAGCCAGATTCCTCTCCGAACTCCGAGCCTCCCGTGCCGCTGCCGATCAAATCCGATTGGGCGCCGATAATGGAGTTCACCGCCGCGGACATCTTTCAGCACTCACCTTTCGGTGATATCTTGAATTCTCTCAAGTCTCTCTCTTTGTCAGGAGAACCCAGGCCGGATTACGGTCTGCGAGGATGGGATACGGACGATGAAGAAATTTGAAGCCCTCCCACCACCCACTTGATAGCCACTGTCGACGATTTAACCGACATGCTTGACTTCGGCTCCGAAGACTTCGACGGTATGGATGACGAGGCAGGAGATGAACAGGAACCAGCACCTGTAGGGCGCTGGACGGCCACCTCGTCATATGACATATATATGGTGGACACTCCAAAGGATGGAGATGGCGATGGAACCGCGGGGGATGACACCTCCAAAAAACAGCCAAAGCTCCGGCGTCAGCGGTGCCGCTCTAAATCCCGCCAAAACAGAAACGGTGATTCCGGCATGGGAGATAATACTACCCCGGATAGCACCGAAGAACACCAAACCCAACAGGATTCGGCGCAGGAAGATGGAGAAGCCAGCCCCCATGAGAGAGCGGCAGAACGAGAAGTTGAGGATGATAAATATATGCCTCTCTCCGAAGACAAGGCAAGCCTCGATGACGACGAATTCGTCGTACCATCAGACCCCGCCGAACAAGAGCGTTTCAAACGCAGGCTTTTAGCCACGGCGAACAACCTAAAGAAAAAGCACCAACAGCTTAGAGCTGATCAAGATTTGCTAGCTGACAGATGGACTGAAGTCCTTGCGGCCAAAGAGTACGAACTCGAGCGCCCTTCCAAGAATTACCCTAAGCGCAGGCCGCTACCCCAATCAGAGGAGGAAGCACCTACATCACCAGCGCACGACATGGCAGACTGGCCACCTCGCGACCGCGATAGAGAGGCATGTCGAACCTCCAACCAAGCCATGCCCCGACGCCGCTCAGCTAAGGCACGGGAAAATGCGCCAGACCTGCGAGATGTACTGGAGGATAAAGCAAGGCAAACAAGATCGATCTATGGATCGCACAGGCGCCCGACGACACGTGATGATGATCTTCACTCCGGACACAATAAATCCGGCCAGGCCGAACACAATAGACAGGGGCGCCGCACACCCACTATGCTTCACAGATGAAGTAATGGATCATAACATCCCAGAGGGTTTCAAACCCGTAAACCTCGAATCGTACGATGGTATGACAGATCCGGCAGTATGGATCGAGGATTATCTCCTTCACATCCACATGGCACGCGGCAATGACTTACACGCCATCAAATACCTCCCTCTCAAACTCAAAGGACCGGCCCGGCACTGGCTTAACAGCCTGCCAGCGGACTCAATCGGTTCTTGGGAGGACCTGGAAGCCGCATTCCTTGACAACTTCCAAGGCACTTATGTGCGACCACCGGACGCTGACGACCTAAGCCACATAATTCAGTAGCCAGAGGAATCGGCCAGGCAATTCTGGACACGGTTCCTAACAAAGAAAAACCAGATAGTCGACTGTCCGGACGCAGAGGACCTAGCAGCCTTCAAGCATAACATCCACGACGAGTGGCTTGCCAGGCACCTGGGACAGGAAAAGCCGAAATCTATGGCAGCCCTCACGACACTCATGACCCGCTTTTGCGTGGGCGAAGATAGCTGGCTAGCTCGCAGCAACAACTTATCAAAGAACCCTGGTAATTCGGATACCAAGGATAAAAGTGGCAGGACACATCGAAATAAGCAAAAGCGCCGCGTTAGCAGCAACATCAACGAAGATACGGCAGTAAATGCCTGATTCAGAGGCTATAAATCCAGTCAGCGGAAAAAGCTATTTAAAAAGAATACTCAGGGCCCGTCCAGTTTGGACCGAATACTCGACCGCTTGTGCCAGATCCATGGCACCCCCGAAAGGCCAGCCAATCACACCAACAGGGATTGTTGGGTGTTTAAGCAGGCAGGCAAGTTAAGAGTTGAACACAAAGACAAGGGGCTGCATAGCGATGACGAGGAGGAGCCCAGGCCGCAGAACAATAATGGACAGAAGGGGTTTCCCCCACAAGTGCGGACGGTGAACATGATATACGCGACCCACATTCCCAAGAGGGAGTGGAAGCGTGCGCTACGGGACATATACGCGATGGAGCCAGTCGCCCCAAAGTTCAACCCATGGTCCTCTTGCCCCATCACTTTTGATCGAAGGGACCACCCCACTAGCATCCGTCATGGCGGCTTTGCCGCATTGGTTCTCGACCCAATCATCGACAGATTTCATCTCATAAGAGTCCTCATGGACGGTGGCAGTAGCCTGAACCTGCTTTATCAGGATACAGTGCGGAAAATGGGCATAGATTCATCAAGGATTAAGCCCACAAGGACGACCTTTAAAGGCGTCATACCAGGTGTAGAGGTCAATTGTACAGGCTTGGTAACACTTGATGTGGTCTTCGGATCTCCGGATAACTTCTAAGGCGAAGAGTTAATCTTCGACATAGTCCCGTTCCGTAGTGGCTATCACGCCCTGCTTGGACGAACCGCATTTGCCAAATTCAATGCGGTGCCGCACTACGCATACCTCAAGCTCAAGAGGCCAGGCCCTCAAGGAGTAATTACGGTCAACGGAAACACCGAACGCTCCCTCCGTACGGAGGAGCACACGGCGGCCCTCGCAGCGAAAGTACAAAGTAGCCTTTCTAGGCAACTCTCCAGTCCGACTGTTAAAAAGTCAGACAATGCCAAGCGCGCCCGGAGTAACCTGCAACAAGACCGCCTGGCACGTTCTGAGCAAGCGTAGCATTACGGCCCCAACCCCAGCCGTCGCAATATAGCGGACCTAGTACCTCGCGTACATAATTACGCCTTTGAAATTCCATGGGCACAGGGGGAGGGGCACAATAACGGCATGCTCACAATACGGCATAAAACGTACTAGGGGCTGCCGGATTCTTTTTATTACATTCAGGACTCCACACTTCGGATGACCTGTTCGGCTATTTGGCTGCCGCACAGACGATGCAAGACTCAGGGAAGCAGACAAAGCTACGCCGCATTATGGAACTCTCAGGCGGTCTCTATTTCGAGCTGTATACCTGTTTCAAACACAATTCCGCGGCATGCCCCTAGTTAGGACATGTTAAATAGTCTAATATATTTTTGCTTATCGCACTACTTGTATCGTTCAGCTTTGATAAAATAGCCTCTTTATAAACAATGCATAGATTTTTATCTACTTTTTGCATTATTCTCTTTTAATGTGTATGTTTATTAAATAACATGATTGCACCCGTACACCATGGTACGGCAAACACGCCAGGGGCTTCATTACCCTTTGATCTGGTGTGAGAAGTCCGTACACTTTTACAAGCGTGGCACCCCGAACTTATAGCACTATATGCATCGGCTTCGAATCATGATTTGGGTCAGTAGTTGGGTTTGCCCGGCTCCTATGTTTTGGTGCCTTACGTTCTGCTATATCGGCTAAGGTAGCACTAGGAGAACCACTGCGATTTTGCCCCGGTTCAGCTGGGTTAAGCACCTCAGTGGAGAAAGCTAAAACTGACTGTCATGATAAGGCGAGAGACCGGTCGTTGTTCGAGAGGTTTTTCGAGTCCCTAAAGACTTATGCCGCTTCGAGCGAGGAGCTGGCTCTGTCCGGCCAAAGGCGTGGATAGCGCCCCGAATTCGGCCTTCCGAACTAGGGGCTTCGCCGAAATTTAAAATTATAAAGTTCTATGGCTAAGTGAGAGTGTTCAAGCATTATAGTCTGATTGCCTGGTTCATTGTGCTGAGCGCCTCCCTCGAAGGACCCAACCATGGGAAAAAGAGCGCTCAGGTTTATCCCAAACACCCCAGCACTAGCGGCATGGGGCAGAAGCCGACGACTGGCCATCTCTCAATTTTTGATAAACGGCCGCACAGAAAATAATATTTTAAATTCCATAAGCATTGCTTAGAGCATATGAACAAGTTTTCAGCGCACAGGGTACAAACGAGCGAGTTCATTCAAATACTACATCTTTAGTACATTCATCCGCAATTAGGCGGGCACCGGCAAGAACTTCCTTGTAGTAGTTCTCGGGCTTGCGATGCTCCTTCCCCGGCGGTGGCCCGTCCTTCACCAGCTTCTCTCCGTCCAGCTTACCCCAGTGCACCCTTACACGGGCAAGGGCCCTCCGGGCACCTTCGATGCAGACGGAGCGCTTGTTGATCTCAAGCCGCGGACAGGCCTCCACTAGCCACCGCACCAGCCCGAAATAGCTCCCAGGCAGGGCCTCTCCGGGCCACAGCCGAACTAGTAAGCCCTTCATGGCTTGTTCGGCCGCCTTGTGGAGCTCAACCAGCTGTTTCAGCTGATCGCTCAAAGGCACAGGGTGTCCGGCCTCAGAATACAGAGACCAGAACACACTCCGTCGAGCTGCCCTCTTCAGCTCGGTAGAATGCGGCGGCGTCGGATACGCTGCGGGGAAGATCTGCGAACGCCCCTGGAGAACTCCGGATTCGGGTAAGTGACAAGTAGTTTACTTTTATATTCCTACTTTGCATTAAGAATGCCTTACCCGCTGCTATCTTTTTCATCTCCTCCAACTCTTGGAGGGCCTTTTGGGCTTCGGCCTTGGCACTCTTGGTGGTCTCAAGGGCCGACGCGAGCTCGGATGCTTGCGCCTTTGACTCAAGCTCCAAACTATCATGTCTTTTCATGAGAGTCTGCAGCTCTTGCTGCACCTCGCCAACCTGAGCCCCAAGTCTTTCTCGCTCGACGCGCTCCTCGGCCGTTTTCTTTCCGGCCTCAGATAGCGCTTGCTTGAGGGTCGCCACCTCAGTCGTGGCCCCTACAATAAGTAGTACGATCCTGTTATTCTTTGCAATCACGCCTCTCTATAGGCACCTTTTTTTCTTTTTAGTAGGGTATTTCTTACCTTCTTTCTCCTCGAGCTGCCGTTTGGCAAGGCCGAGCTCTTGCTCGGTCCGCCCGAGGTCCTTTTTGAGGACATCCACCTATGCAGTCAGTGCGGCGGTGGATAGCAGCGAAGCCTTCATACGCATATTGACTCTTTATTGTTAGACTCCTGCGAAAATTGATAGATCCTCTATTCGGCTTTTCTTTCCGAACACCGAAAAGAGCATCAGGGGCTACTGTCTATGCGGTAATATTTTGACATATTTTTACTTACCTCGAAGCCTGTCAGAAGCCTTGTGCAAGCTTCAGTCAGTCCGCTCTTGGTGGACCGAACCCTTTGGATCACCGTACTCATAACAGTACGGTGTTCCTCGTCGATGGAGGCGCCGTCAAGCACCTCCAGCAGATTGTCCGGCGCCTCCGGTTGGACGGAGGCTGCCGGCTCAGAGGGCTTGCTCCTCTTGGAAGGAGTTCGCCCGCCGCGGACCGGGACTGTTGAAGAGTCCGGCGCGGCGTCTGGCACAAAGCCGGAATTGGAGCCCTGGGGGGTCTTGTCCCCTTTACTCCTGGGGTCCAGAGGGTTGCCTTGCGGCTCCTCCAAGACTATCTCCTCCTGCCCTGGAGCTTGTTGCGATGCCACTTCGGCATCGTCTGCCCTGCAGGGGGAGACAGCGGGCAGAACTGAGTTCACGTCCGACGAATCCAGGGAGCCGCTCGATGAACCATCGAGTTCGGCCTGGCGCGGGCTACATAAATTACATTCGACATTAGGGAAAGCTACGCATTAAAAGAATATCATGAGTTACTTTGGTATATGAATACTTACAATTTCGCCGGACGCTTGGCTCTGTCCGGCCACTCCTCTCCGCCCTCTTCGGCGTCGTGGGAGTAGTCTGGCGGAGGGGTCTTCCTTTTCCTAGACCCCTCGGCCTCCCCCGATGGGGCGGCCTTCTTCTTCTTTTCTCCCCCCGCTGGGGGCGGAGAGCTTTCTTGTTCCTCCTCCTCGTTTTCACGAGAGGAGGGCGCCGCGGATTCGTCAGATGACGAATCCGACACCGCCATGTTACGGGAACTCTTTCGAGTCCCGGCGGTCGTCTTCTTCTTGACCTTCTTCAACGGCACCACGTAAGCTGCCGAAGTTAGCAGCTTCACCAGGAGAGCTGGGGCTGGGTCTTCGGGCGGGGGAGCCGGACAGTTAATTGGTCCGGATATTGCCTGCCAAGCCTGTCAAAGGTAAAGGGATATTAGATCCCGCATAGAGTTAATCTATGAAAAAGAGCTTAATAAACCTGTCAAAGGCATAGATAGCTTACCTCGCTAGTGTGACGTTGCGAGCTGTGGGGGACTCGACGCCTTTGGTTAGCACCCTCCAGACGTCTTCATACATCGTGTCGAAGAGCCTGCTAAGGGTTTGGTGCTGCGCCGAGTCGAATTCCCACAAAGTAAAGTCCCGTTGTTAGCACGGGAGGATCCGGCGGACGAGCATGACCTGGATCACATTGACAAGCTTGATCGTCTTGTTCACCAGGGACTGGATGCGAGTCTGCAGTCCGGTCACTTCTTCCTCGTTGCCCCACGACAGGCCCGTCTCTTTCCAGGACATAAGCCGCATGGGGGGTCCGGATCTGAACTCGGGGGCTGCGACCCACTTTGAATCGCGTGGCTCGGTGATGTAAAACCACCCGGCCTGCCACCCCTTTAGGTATTCCACAAAAGAGCCCTCGAACCAGAGGACGTTGGCCATCTTGCCGGCCATAGCACCTCCGCACTCTGCTTGGGTGCCACACACCACCTTGGGCTTGACGTTGAAAGTCTTGAGCCAGAGGCCGAAATGGGGGCGGACGCGGAGGAAGGCCTCACACACGACGATAAACGCCGAGATGTTGAGGATGAAGTTCGGGGCCAGATCGTGGAAATCTAGGCCGTAGTAGAACATGAGTCCCCGGACAAATGGGTGAAGTGGAAAACCCAGTCCGCGGAGGAAGTGGGGAAGGAAAACTACCCTCTCATGGGGCCTTGGGGCAGGGAGAAGCTACCCCTTCTCAGGAAGCCGATGCGGTATGTCCTTGGACAGGTATCCGGCTTTCCTTAGCTTTTTTACTTGAGCCTCCGTAATGGAGGAGGCCATCCACTTGCCTCCCGCTCCAGACATTGCTGGGGAAGGTTGAGGTGGGAAGAGCGGGCTTGGGCGCTGGAGCTTGAGTGCGCGAGAGATGGATTGGCAAAGGAGGAAGAAGGCGTAGGTAAAAAGGTGGATCCTTATCCCCTTATATGGGCGGATGCGGTTATGCGTCCCCACCTACCTAATAAAACTCGCTTGCCTCCCAAGTGTCGTGGTAAATGGCGCGGTTGGGTTACCCACGTCCGTATTGATGAGAATCCCGTTAAAAGGGGCACACGATCTCTGCTTTGACAAGACGTGCCAAGGAAACCACCTCGCTAAACATGCTGAGGTGGAAAAGTGAAAACAATTTGTATAAGGAGCTTGACCACAGTGTTATGACGCACTGCGGAATACGTCAGCAGATTTGATATGTGTTAATATTATTCTCTCTATGGCAATATGTGGAAACTTGTCTTGCAGAGCCGGACACTATTTTTGGTGTTTATAATCTTCTATGAAGGACTTGGAGGAGGAACCCGCCTTGCAATGCCGAAGACAAGCTGCGTGCCGGACTCGTCGTCATTGAAGCCTAGTTCACGGGCTACTGAGGGAGTCCTGGATTAGGGGGTGTTCGGGTAGCCGGACTATACCTTTGCCGGACTCCAGGACTATGAAGATACAAGATTGAAGACTTCGTCCCGTGTCCGGAAGGATCTTTCCTTGGCGTGGAAGGCAAGCTAGGCGATGCGGATATTCAAGATCTCCTACCATTGTAACCGACTCTGTGTAACCCTAACCCTATCCGGTGTCTCTATAAACCGGAGGGTTCTGGTCCGTAGGACAACCATACATCATCATACACAATCATACCATAGGCTAGCTTCTAGGGTTTAGCCTCCCTGATCTTGTGGTAGATCTACTCTTATACTACCCATATCATCAATATTAATCAAGCAGGAGTAGGGTTTTACCTCCATCGAGAGGGCCCGAACCTGGGAAAAATAAAGTGTCCCTTGTCTCCTGTTACCATCCGACCTTGACGCACAGTTCGGGACCCCCTACCCGAGATCCGCTGGTTTTGACACCGACAGTGACCTTGACGAGCGGCGACCGAGGGAATTGAACCGTGCTCGGCACGGTAGGTAACATTGTCTAGTTACTAAAGCATCCCTCCGTTCTTCATCGGTAGTCATTATGGACCAGGGACATGAGGGGAATTTCCTAGGGCTGGAATTCTGGCCGTCAGATATTTTGACTTGAAATGCTGAGGCTCGACTGGTTGGGGTTGCCTAATGTGCATACCACGCACGCCACCGAATGACACGAGCCCGGTTTTCTTTTTTTAGGATCAACACGAGCCAAGGTCTGGCTGGTACGCCGTTGGGTCCTACCATTCGAGAATACGAAAGGAACCTTTTAAGTTGCCGAACGAATCTATGTGTATTACAATACCCGTATTTTCCTTGCAAATACTAATCTCAACGTGGTAATTAATTTATGGCGAGTTGTTGAATTAGAGTGAGTTTGTGATATAGTGATCTCAACGTGGATTTCACATTTCATGGTATCCCTAGTAAGTTTTCCAATGCAAATTCAAATTTAAAAGATGAACAATATGGAGGTGAGAAAACTTTGTATGTATCAAGCATATGACCACACACACACACACACAGAGAGAGACACACATCGACGAACACAACAACAATCCAATAAGTATAGTGCATCTATTTTTCCAAACCATGCATGTATGACACGAATTCAAAAATACTCCTTCTATTCCTAAATTTTAGTCTTTTAGAGAGTTCAACAAGTGACTACATAAGGAGCAAAATGAGTGAATCTAGACTCTAAAATATGTCTATATACATCCGTATGTGCCTGTCCATTTGAAGCCTCTAAAAAGACTAATATTTAGGAACAAAGGGAGTAAAATGTAAGACATCCATGGTCCTTAGTTCAATATTTAAAATGAACATGAAACTAAAACATGAATATTAAGTCTAGTACTACAGTACATGCAAATGTTGTGTTTAGGCGAAGCTATGATTGTCGGGGGTCAACCCCTCGACCTTAGATAAAATTGTGGAGCTCTATTTAGGGTTGTTTAGATTATATTTGTCCCCACCCTCCCAGCCACCGATTGGTTGTGCACCCCCACCCCTCCTCCCCGGGAGAATATCATGTGCCCCCATACCTTAGATGCTATCACTACAAAAAAAGACACATCCGCGACATTTTGGGCCGAACGAAAAAGAAATTATGTCATAGATATGACACTTCTATGATGATAATTGTGACAAAACCCGGTATCATCATAGATGTGGTGGGCTCCTACTTCTATGACAAAAAAACCATGACAGAAAATGGGCTTTTCGTCCTGGGCGGGCCGGAGACGCAGCTGCATGACATTCTTTGGGCCGTCCATGACGGAAAAAACCATGGTAGAAGAGAGGGCGAGGAAAATTTCGGGGAGTTCCCGGTTATGGTGGGAGGTCGGGGGCCGAGCGATGCGTGTTTCTCTCGTAATGTACGCGCGTGTGTGCGAGGCGTTGGCTCTAACTGAACCTGAGCGAGGCGTTGGGCTCTAACTGAACCCGAGCGATTGCACTACAGGCTACGTGTTACTGAACCCGAGTGATCGATCGATGGCTGTTAACTGAACCCGATCGAGCGATTCCTTCACTACTGCTGCTAACTGAAGCCGTTCGATGGGATGAACAGTGAGCGTTGCGGGGG